>NW_027315835.1:27338563-27363563 GCF_026437365.1 Eucyclogobius newberryi
GAAACTAAACCAGGACTAAACCTGAAACTAAACCAAGACTAATCCTGAAACTAAACCAGGACTAAACCTGAAACTAAACCAGGACTAAACCTGAAACGAAACCAGGACTAAACCTGAAACTAAACCAGGACTAATCCTGAAACTAAACCAGGACTAAACCTGAAACTAAGCCAGGACTAAACCTGAAACTAAGCCAGGACTAAACCTGAAACTAAACCAGGACTAAACCTGAAACTAAGCCAGGACTAAACCTTAAACGAAACCAGGACTAAACCTGAAACTATACCAGGACTAAACCTGGACTAGATCAGCTCTCAACACGGATTAGAACAGGACTAAACCAGGCCCACACCTGGACTAAAATGGGCGCAAAAGATTAAATTAGTTATTTGTCTCAAAATTCCACAGACAAAACCCCATGATGACAATGGAAAAGAAGGTTGTTCGCTCACATCCTGATGGAGCTTTAGCAGAAGAATGGGAGAAACACCAAATGTACAAAGCGTGTAGCATTAAAGTAAAACAGACTTGAGGCTGTTATTAGCGCCAAAGGTGCTTGAATAAAGTATTGAACAAAGGCTGTGAATACTTTTTTGTGTTTTCATTTTTCATAGATTTGTGTTGCAGCTGCAGTGCTACTTTCCCCACTTTGATGCTTCACACTTCTGATGTTCCTTTAAGTGACATGATGAATATATTTAGTGCTGAATTGGGTCTTTGTTGTGACACTTTGATTGGTTTAAGAAGTTACTGTGTTACTGCTTCGAGTCGTTTTACATGTTTTTGTGATTTAGCTCTGTAGTTCTCTCCTTTTATGTTGTATTCGGTTTAGTTTCACCCCAATGTTTCTAAGTCAGACTTGAAAGTGCCACCAGGATTCACAAAGAAAGTGGAATACGTGAGCTAAGTCAGGGTAACGTTTGACAGAACTTAAAATTATGTCACAACTCAAATAAACTACTTTAACTCAAATGTGTAGGTATCTGTACTTCTTTCAAGTAGTAGAAAAAGCTTCAGTTGTAGTCATCTGGACTCAGTTTGAAAAAATAGACGTTTCGACTCTCATCCAAGAGTCATTGTCAATAACAGAATTTAGGTCGAGAACTCCGATATTAATACTGTTCTGTGGTAAGACCCGCCCATTGGGCGGAGCCTTCCTGAAGTAGAAAGAGTTGTTTGTTTCAACAGAAACTCCCCCCTTGTATCTACCGAGCTAGCCTATTCAGAATCTTAATGGGCTATTAGAAACCTCTTTGTCTTTGTGAGACCCTGGCTCAACCACCCTGAGTACCTGATTAGCATCTGAATGTCCTCTACCTTTCCAGGGGTTCAGTAACCCATTATAAATAACAGGAAGATTAAACCTTAGCCCTCCATTTCTGTTTAAAGAAGGTCTTTCTTTTTTAACAAAAATAGCTTCCTTGACTCCTCTTTCAAACCATCTTTTCTCCCTGCTTAAAACCTTCACATCACCGTCTTCAAACGAGTGATTAGAGGCTTCAAGATGGAGATGCACGGCGCTCTGAGGTCCTGAACTTGTATTTCTTCTGTGCTGATAAAGCCTCTTGTGTAGAGGCTGTTTCGTCTCACCTATGTACCGTTCTTTACAGCTTTCTTCACTGCATTGGATCGAATAAACTACATTGCTCTGTTTTTGAGTCGGCAACTTGTCCTTAGGGTGAACCAGTTTTTGTCTTAAAGTGTTTCCTGGTTTAAAATAAACAGGGACTTCGTGTTGTCTAAAAATTCTCTGCAGTTTTTCCGACAGGCCAGACACATAAGGGATAGAAACACCCTTCCTTCTCTGTTCAGTTTCCTTTTTGTCCTGCTTCTTGGTTCTCTTCACTCTGTTGAGAGCCCAAGCGGGGTAACCACAGGCTGAGAGGGCATTACGGACATGTTTTTCCTCTTTCTTCTTGCCCTCTGAGCTGGTGGGCACACCTTGAGCTCTGTGTTGTAAGGTTCTGATCACCCCCAGCTTGTGCTGTAGTGGGTGGTTGGAACCAAAGAGCAGATACTGGTCCGTGTGTGTAGGTTTCCTACATACTTCTATTTGGAGTTTCCCGTCCTCTCCTCTGATCGTGGAACAATCAAGAAAGGCCAAGCGATTCTCCTTAGCGTCTTCTCTTGTAAACCTGATATGTGGGTCCACAGCATTGATGTGATCAGAGAAGGTTTCCAGCTCTTGTTTCTTGATTGTTACAAAAGTATCATCGACAATTTGTCGATGATACTTTTGTAACCAAGAAGCAGGACAAAAGGGAAACTGAACAGAGAAGGAAGGGTGTTTCTATCCCTTATGTGTCTGGCCTCTCGGAAAAACTGCAGAGAATTTTTAGACAACACGAAGTCCCTGTTTATTTTAAACCAGGAAACACTTTAAGACAAAAACTGGTTCACCCTAAGGACAAGTTGCCGACTCAAAAACAGAGCAATGTAGTTTATTCGATCCAATGCAGTGAAGAAAGTTGTAAAGAACGGTACATAGTGAGACTAAACAGCCTCTACACAAGAGGCTCTATCAGCACAGAAGAAATACAAGTTCAGGACCTCAGAGCGCCGTGCATCTCCATCTTGAAGCCTCTAATCACTCGTTTGAAGACGGTGATGTGAAGGTTTTAAGCAGGGAGAAAAGATGGTTTGAAAGAGGAGTCAAGGAAGCTATTTTTGTTAAAAAAGAAAGACCTTCTTTAAACAGAAATGGAGGGCTAAGGTTTAATCTTCCTGTTATTTATAATGGGTTACTGAACCCCTGGAAAGGTAGAGGACATTCAGATGCTAATCAGGTACTCAGGGTGGTTGAGCCAGGGTCTCACAAAGACAAAGAGGATTCTAATAGCCCATTAAGATTCTGAATAGGCTCGGTAGATACAAGGGGGAGTTTCTGTTGAAACAAACAACTCTTTCTACTTCAGGAAGGCTCCTCCCAATGGGCGGGTCTTACCACAGAACAGTATTAATATCGGAGTTCTCGACCTAAATTCTGTTATTGACAATGAGATAAGATAAGATATTCCTTTATTGTCCCACATGGGGAAATTTCATTGGTGCAACGCAGGTAGATACAGAGGTAGATACAGAAGAACAGATCACTTATAGGAAGTCTGAAAAACACTTTCAGTAGAAGATCTCCTATAAATAAATAAAAACTCCCATAGACAAATAAATAAATGACTCTTGGATGAGAGTCGAAACGTCTATTTTTTCAAACTGAGTCCAGATGACTACAACTGAAGCTTTTTCTACTATTACACCGACATATTTCTTTCAAGTAGATTTTACTGTGGCCATTTTTACACTACAGCTGAGGCCATGTACATGTACTTTATACCAAAACTGGACTAAAAATGACAAAGTACTTTCTCTGTGATTTGAGACTGTTAGAACTTGCTAAAGGGATAATTATTTTAGCACTTTCTTATTCAAATTTTTAGACATTTATTCAGTCGCTTCTTTTAAATAATCATCAACACAATACTTTATCCAGAGTACTGCATTTGAGGGTTTAATACTGCTGAAAATCTGAGATGGACTTTTTAACTTTCACTTTATTTCTTATTGTGTTTGTGTTTTGTTCTGCTCCTGTAGCTGTACTTGTACTTAAGTAACAAAACAGAGTACTTTCACCACAGAGAATTTGCAAACCAAAAGGGAAGCAGGTTTTTTTGTGTCATCCGCCTCAGACAGAGACATAATCTACCTGCGTTGCACCAATGAAATTTCCCCATGTGGGACAATAAAGGAATATCTTATCTTAATACAGCCAGCCAGCCCCAGGCACACACTCAGAACGCATCCAAGCAACCAAGGTGCTCGTGCTCTGATCAGCACCAGGGAATTCCACTGAGGACACGAATACTACATTATGTCTTAAACTATGGAGCCAAAAAAGGCCATAATCTGTGAAAAGAAAAGATTCAAAAGTGAATATTCAATTCCATTTTAGTTCAGTTTATTTAGTTTCAATCATACAATACTTAATGATACGTTATAGTTATGGAAGGCATTGCACTTGGTCCGGAACAGGTTTGGACCTGGTTTGGACATGGTTTGGACCTGGTTTGGACCTGGTTTGGACATGGTTTGGACTTGGTTTGGACCTGGTTTGGACCTGGTTTGGACCTGGTTTGGACCTGGTTTGGACCTGGTTTGGACCTGGTTTGGACCTGGTTTGGACATGGTTTGGACTTGGTTTGGACCTGGTTTGGACCTGGTTTGGACCTGGTTTGGACCTGGTTTGGACCAGGTTTGGACCTGGTTTGGACCTGGTTTGGACCTGGTTTGGACATGGTTTGGACCTGGTTTGGACCTGGTTTGGACCTGGTTTGGACCTGGTTTGGACCTGGTTTGGACTTGGTTTGGACCTGGTTTGGACTTGGTTTGGACCAGGTTTGGACCTGGTTTGGACCAGGTTTGGACCTGGTTTGGACCTGACATGGTTTGGACCTGGTTTGGACCTGGTTTGGACATGGTTTGGACCTGGTTTGGACCTGGTTTGGACATGGTTTGGACCTGGTTTGGACCTGGTTTGGACTTGGTTTGGACCTGGTTTGGACTTGGTTTGGACCAGGTTTGGACCTGGTTTGGACCTGGTTTGGACTTGGTTTGGACTTGGTTTGGACTTGGTCAAGACCTAATCTGATTTTTGGTATTGAGTCTTTACTTAGTTTGAACTTTGTCTGGATTTTAGTCATCGCTTTGGACTCGGAACTGGGGAAATGATCTCAAAGTGGAAATGCTGCTTTAGATTACAGTGTCATGTGTGAGAAGCACTTACAGAGCGGACCAGAGTCGCACTGTAAATAATGCACTTTGCTCCCCTGCTCCTCTCCGTTTTTAAGGACTGCAGATAGACATGAGCTTCCACAGCTTCAGTTTAATCTGGTACAAGCAACTTTGCCCTTGGGGATTATGTAACGGTGCGCTGCCCAGTTAAATAAATCTAATCAAATTAAAACATGTAAAAAAGAATAATCTGAAAATCCATTATTTTTCCCAGTTTCACATTTTCATTTGTCAGTATCAAAGATTATGGAGCTGTTTTGACTCAACTCGATCGACCAAACGCTCCTGAAGCTTTTTGACAATAATACAGATGAATACATGAATATGGAGCAGACTTTATGTTGTAAATACATTTTTGACTTTGTGATACATTTGTAGCTTTCAATGTCTTTTCAAATAAGTGCTGTAGTCATAGTTCATGCACGTTAACGGTTGCATGCGTTGTTGTCCTTGCATGAACGTGTCAACAAATGTGACTTTGGACAAACTACGAGCGCCAGATATTTACAATACATTTTAATGTTGTATCTGTATTCCGGATTTGTGTGTGTTGTGCGTTGCGTGTTGGCTAACAGCCTGTATCTGTGTGTGCCAAAGGGAGAGGAGTCAAAACCGCCTTCTGAGATTGGTTCGGTCGCTCGCAGCATGGAGGACGTGAACGGCAGCAAGAAGGACCTGTCTGCTTCTGCGGGTGAGTGGACGCTGCATAAAAGTACATCAAACAGACCCATAAAGAGACCGACTTATGTTGTTCAGTTTCCATGGACTGTCTCTAAGTTCTAACCAAGTCCTCCAGCACTTTTAACAGGGGTTAGGGTTAGGGCGGGTTAGGGTTGGGTTAGGGTCGGGTTAGGGTTGGGTTAGGGTTTGGTTAGAGTTGGGGTTAGGGTTGGGGTTAGGGTTAGGCTTGGGTTAGGGTTGGGTTAGGGTTAGGGTTGGGTTAGGGTTTGGTTAGGGTTAGGGTTGGGTTAGGGTTGGGTTAGGGTTGGGGTTAGCGTTAGGGTTGGGTTAGGGTTTGGGTTAGGTTAAATTAGGGTTAGGGTTAGCGTTAGGGTTGGGGTTAGCGTTAGGGTTGGGGTTAGCGTTGGGTTAAGGTTAGGGTTGGGTTAGGGTTAGGGTTTGTTTAGGGTTAGTGTTTGGGTTTGGGTTAGGTTAGGGTTTGGGTTAGCGTTAGGGTTGGGGTTAGCGATAGGGTTCGGGTTAGCGTTGGGGTTAGGGTTAGGGTTAGTGTTTGGGTTTGGGTTAGCGTTAGCGTTAGCGTTAGGGTTGGGGTTGGGTTAGGGTTTGTTAAGGGTTAGTGTTTGGGTTAGGTTAGGGTTTGGGTTAGGTTAGGGTTTGGGTTAGCGTTAGGGTTGGGGTTAGCGATAGGGTTCGGGTTAGCGTTGGGGTTAGGGTTAGGGTTAGTGTTTGGGTTTGGGTTAGCGTTAGGGTTAGCGTTAGCGTTAGCGTTAGGGTTGGGGTTGGGTTAGGGTTTGTTAAGGGTTAGTGTTTGGGTTAGGTTAGGGTTTGGGTTAGGGTTGGGGTTAGCGTTAGGGTTGGGGTTAGCGTTAGGGTTGGGTTAGGGTTAGGGTTAAGGGTTAGGGTTGGCAAGAAGAATTCTCCAGATTTTTTTTTTGAGAATCCATCTTATTAGGCTCCTGCTGATTGGTTTACAGTCCACACCAGTAGTAAACGGGCCAATCACATGGCATTTAGGGCACACAGGCGGGACTGGAGCCAATCACAGAGTAGCGTTGTGGTTTGGGCGAAAGTCAAAACCACGACGGCCTATTTTAAGAGAAATAGACACATTATCATTCTTTGTTTTAACAGGCACACAATGGCACTTTGTACGTTTCTGAACTTTAACACAATTCAGCGCGAAGTATTTTTTTAACGTCCTGGCGGCTTTGGGCGTCGCCTTCACAGACTGATTCATGTGAATGTGAATCATTCAGAGACACAGCTCAGTCTGAAGAGAGTCAGGTTACCATGACATCCATAACTGCACATATCTATAGGACACATTTTATGCAAATTAGGCTTTGTTCTTTTAGCCGTGTTTTAACATCGTTACCACGCATGATCGTTTCATTCCGTGATTTTGTAATATTTTGATCAGTAATGATTTTTATGTTCATGACGAGGTTCACACCCTGTTAGCCCTCAATAGACAAACGCTACATTTGAATCCTGTCATTGCTTGTGTTGTAAATCCTCGCACGCTTTTACATATTGACATTACACTCTTCAACAGTTGAACCTAAGTCTGTGATTAGCTGAAATCCACAGCAGTTGTCCCACCTCGTTTGCAGATTAAACATGAGTTATCCTCTAATCCCGCTCCATCCGGCCCAGATTACACTTTCTCTCTGCGTATTAAAAAATGCATGTTGACGTTGTGTTTGGACTGGTGTCTCTGGAGCGTCCTGTTCAAACATGCACCGCCTGCTGTCTGTCTGAAGCTGCAAACTCACAATTGTACCAGTGTTACTTCTTATTAGAGCAGGAAGTGCAGGGATGTTTGCAGGAGCAGGAGTGTTCTAAGTTGTGAGGAGGCCCGAAGCAAAAGACTGTTTGAGGAGGCCAAAGAGAGAGATATATAATAAATGAATCAAATAAAGATGGCTGATATTGAGTGTTAAAGAAAACAGCAGCTGTTGGACCAGAAGTGGTGCTGAAACTCAAAGTACACCATTGTACATCTTCTACAAAGTAAAAACGTGAAACACACAGTTGAGACAGACTGTAGTTGAACCGCTCATTCCCATCTGTGGTCCTTGAGGGAGGGGTCATAGTGCATGATATACACTGGGCAGAAAATACATGTATTACAATTAACCACAGTATTTGCTGGACTGCATTCCTGAGAGTACGCAGTCACACAGTACATGCAGTCACACAGTACATGCATCAACTCCACTCAGAAGTGCTACATCGTCTTTTACTTCTGTCCATCGTTGCCCCCTGCTGTCTCGGCCTTGCAACATCGACCTGAAGACAACTCTCCTGAGAAACCCTGGTTTCTTTTAAATATTGGGCAGTGAAATGTATTAAATATGTAATTATACAGTCTTTTTATGATAAAGAAAGATATTTTCTTTTTAATGAAATGCTTTTTCGTCAATTTTAGACAATGTTTTTTCACAAGAGCAAATTATTACAATAATTTGATGTTAGTGAACAACTTTACCACTTGGTTAGAGGTATTAATCCTATTTTTTTTCTTTCACATTTCACTTTTGTCGTGCGTGAGTCCAAATTGTAAGGCAACAAAATGGACTCGCGCTGGCTTTGGGAGAACAAACCGCCCCACATTTCATTTCTCTGCAAAGCCTCGTTTGAACCTCTTTATGTTATGCATTGGCTTTGGATCATGTTAGATACATTATGAAATGGAAATATTATATTTTTATCAAAACATGTGCTATAGAGGGCCAAGTTTGTTGGTTCAACAAATAAAGTTACGTCACTGAATTTTTGTTATCACCAGTACAAGCCAGCGTTTGGGTTGAAATGATTATTTTCATCAGTTTTTCATTCATTCAGTTTTTATCTGCTTTTACCATCACCGTTTGCAATTTCTCTTATCTAATCATCCCAGACTTACAGTAAGTGTCTCTGGACCTGAAGAGAGCCAGACTATAGACTTCTCGGGGGCCCTGGACCCCTTAAACAGTCCAGTACGTCTCACTTTAAGACAGTGGAGACACTTTCAGACAGTCTGCTCCAAAGTGAACCTGTGGAGACGTGGCTTTGCTCACTTCCTAATGATTTGAATTGCATATTAGCACAATGTTTATGACACATCTCCAAAGAACATCTCGAGCCCACACATGCCCTCCCCTTCACCCGGCAGCAGATGTACGGCTCAAACTGCTTACTATGGCTCCCGGCGGCTCATCAAATGCAGCTTTGAAGATGGAGGAATTAGTGTTATACAACCAAATGCTGTGTATTTGTGTTGCTGCTGCGATATCTTCTAGTTCCCATATTCCGCTTGGACAACTTTAAGAGCTTTTACATTTGTTATAATGTTGTTTTGGTGTGTTTTAATTCACCTTCAAGTAATTCAGTGGTTGGTTTTGTTCTTGGTTTCAATTTGCTAAACAATGATTCAAATGGCCATGCTGCTTTTACCCCACAGCAGACGGCATCCTGTAAACCTGGAAGCCCAAATCCTAATAAAGAACACATTTTATGAACATATACTGTACAAGTTATAAAGCCTGACATATGTAAAAATGACTCTATGTCCCTAAAACCCGTAGATGACATATCGCTGCCTCTTTCTCTTTCTTGATTGCGCCATTTTGTGCCGTCTTGTGCCAGTAGTGCCGGTGAATGGACACGTGGACCAGTTGAAGACCAGCCTGACTCCGCCCCTCATTACCCACACCGCGGCCACGCCCATGCCCATCCCCAAACTCCCTGTGGGCGGAGACAGCGTCCTGGGCCAGGAGTCGCGTCGAGCCAGCAGCGTGTCCATGGATCCAGCCTGCTACGACAAGTCACTGGTGAGTACTCAAATCAGCGTTAGCATTAGCATTAGCATTAGCGTTAGTGTTTGCATTAGCGTTAGTGTAATATTATTTCTAACTGTGTAAAATCTCCATACAAAGCACTGCATCGCTACTTCTTCCTTTGTTCTAACTCTATCTCTATGAAGTTTTCTTTGAGCAGCGCTAAAATAATCTATATAATATAAGATCATGTACGAATGAATCACTAACATTATCTTAAGGTCTAACTTACGATGAGACCAATTTAAAAAAAAGAAAAATAAATATTTAAGGTGGGTTTTTCTTTTTTTTCCTTCATTCAACAGAGTGGTTAAAACATTAAAGATGCATTCATACTTTTTTAATAAAATATTTAGATTTAGAAGAATACAAATCATCAAAGACAAGGTCATTCAGTGTGTCATTGCTGGTGTCCATATTGTTCGAGTCCAAACTGAAACTGCAAATCAATGTCCTTAAAGCAGCAACTGAACAAAACACTGGGCTCATGTTAAAAATCATCCAAAACGATCATTATTGTGACTCAAACTCCACTGGGACTGGGATGTGACATCATCGCTCAGCTCTGGCTCATCTACCCTCACAGCTCTGTCACATTTACAAGCCAACGCTCCAGTCTGGGCTGCCACTCCGCCGCCGCGGACGCCGTGACATGAGCGGCGTTGATGGCTCATGGTTTAGGCCGGCTCCACACGGCTCCGGCTCGGTACAAACCTGCCACTCTTTATTTGAGCTGTGATGGACCTGAGGGAACCCGCTGTAAGCTGCTGCCTGTCAACACCGCACACTTCATTAAGCAGCCACTGAGTCAGCTCCGTATGGACGCCAGCGAGAGGGAGGGCATCAGGCACAAGTTCAACAGCTGGTCCAGAGCATGTGGGGAAGTGTTACTGTTGGTGGCTAATTTGTCAGTCAATAAAACGCTTTTAGCAGATGAAAACTTACGATTCATGAGAGTGTATACACGCCATAGCCTTTTGAACATGTGAAAATACAATATATAGTTTCAAATACAAATTTATGTGTGTGCCTATATTAGCGTTAGCATTAGCTCAGGCATCAGGGCTGTAACTGTCATTAGTATTTTCTGTGCAATTTGCAAATGCATTGGAAATAACAAAAACCTTAATAACTTTAACAACAGCAACTATTCTTTTGTTTCTTGAGACAAGAACATCAGACTTTAAAACATTAACAATTATGTAATTAGGCCCGAGCGCCACAAGCTGGCGAGAGGCCTATTAATCTCGTAAGGCCGTGCGAAGCACGGCTGCGAAAGTGCGCACGAATTCGAGCGCGAAGCGCTCGCCCACTTCCAAACACTCACTCACGCACGCCCCGTGCATACTAATTAGTAGTAGGAAAATGGAACATTACCGTTGTAAACGGGCGAAGCCCGTGCAAAAGTGCGCACTAAACGAGCACTTTACGTCGGTCGTCATCCCCATATAAAGCACTCAAAATTAACGAAAGTACCCGTCAGTGACCAGGGACCCACACCATCAGGTAGGAAAGCGCGAGCGCTTTCCGAAAATGTATAGTTTATGATATTTGAAAAATGGGAAACATTGTTTTCGCATCGGAATATTATTCTTTCTTTCTTTCTTTCTTTCTTCTCGGGACCAACCCCCCTATTTTTCACCCAGTGAACATTGACGAAAAGTCACAAAAATTTGCACACCTCTAAAAATCGTGCCTCTCTACATTCTGGCTATTTCCCTTTTCTAAAATAAAAAAAAAATTGGCGCGTCAGCGCCCCCAAATGTACCAAAAATGCATTGAGAGATAGGAAATGACCCAAAAAAAATCTGATCGTAGAATCATGAAATTTGGCGCACAGGTAGATGGTGACAAGAGAAGTAAAAAATATTACTACGGCAACGCCGTCCACCCAACAAAATGTCGGCCATATTGGTTCAAAAATGGCTAAGCATGACTCGGGAGTTTTTCCAAACGTCGTACTTTTATGAACTCCTCCCAGGGCGTTGGCCCTAAAAAGCTGAAATTTGGTGAAAACGGTACTGAGGAGTGGGACATCAAAAGTTATTCAAATTACATTGACCCTGTCACGGTCTCTGAGCGGCGAAGCCGCAAACTGTAGCTAGAATTTCAGAAATCTCCCAAATTTAACATTTCTGCCGTTTGCACAGATAAAGTCCGAATTGCGTCAAATTAGAATCAGTTGTTAAACTCTTTGCCCTAAACCTACTTGAAGTGAAATGAATTAATTTGGCGCCACAGCGCCCCTACAGATTTTATATGGAGGTTAAATGTTTTGTTTTGCGAAATTATCTGAAATTTGACACAAAACTCAATTTTGGCCCCATCAAAAAAGTAAATGAGACCCATGTCATCATTGTTATGGCTTTACCGTAGCGATGACCGAAACCTCCCATGTTATTCCAATGGGGAAATCACCAGAACATGTTTACACTTTATACTTTCACCAACTCCTCCCAGGGCGTCAGCCCTATCAACGTGAAATTTGGCGAGACTCATCTTCAGGGGTGGACCATCAAAAGTTATCCACATTTTTATTCAAGGAGTCACGGTGTCTGTGCGGCGAAGCCGCACATTTTGCCAAGAATTCGAAATAAAATTGCTTTTTGATGGTAAAACAAAGGGGAGAAGATGTGACAGCGTCACAGATTCAGCAGTAGGCGTAATAAAAGGACAATTGGGGCGCGTTAGCGCCCCCTCCTCTTGCGGCGTGGCGGCGGTTTGGCGGCGGCGTGGCGAGGGCCGATCATTGCCGCTTGCGGCTATATTTGTGTATTGTTTTTGTAAATTAAAACTTAAGATCAAATCAAATCAATTTATTTTTGTAAGGCCCAAAATCACAACAACAGTTGCCTCTGAGGGCCACAGGGAGAAATGAATCAACAATGTCTGTGGTGGCGATGAAGTCAGACAATGTCTGTGGTGGCGAGGGACGATGTCCCAGGGTCCTCTGTCCTTAGACTCTCCTTCTCGGCCAGGAAAAACTACAAAAAAACCTCTTTGGGAAAAAAGCGTAGAAACCTGGAGGAGTTCCAGTGAAGGAGAGATCCGACTCTCACAGACGGACAGACGGACACGAGGGAGACTGGAGCTGGACCCACTCTTCAGGCAGATGAGGGACCGACTGAGGCGAACTGGACCCACTCTTCAGGCAGATGAGGGACCGACTGAGGCGAACTGGACCCACTCTTCAGGCAGATGAGGGACCGTCGGAGGCGAGCTGGACCCACTCTTCAGGCAGATGAGGGACCGTCCACACAGGGCAGGGACCACTTCACCAGGGGAGGGGCATCTGGGTCCACAGGTCCTCAGGAGTGAGAGAAAGAAAAGAAGGCGGTGAACAGTTTGCAAGTGGAATTAAAAAATAAATATTGTTTGATAGCATAAGTAGTCAGAAGAAGAGGATAGTGCTCAAGCTGTCATACTTCCCCCAGCATAATTACTCCTAAGGCAGCGTAGCTAAAGCTGTGGGTTTATGTTTCTGTTCCTAACTGGTCTGACCATAAGCGATTTCGAAGAGGAACGTTTTAAGCCTGGACTTAAATGAAGAGACTGTGTCAGCATATTTAACATGGGTCGGAGCTGATTCCATAACACAGGAGCTTGGTAGCTAAACGCTCTACCTCCTACAGTACTTTTAGAGACTCTTGGCACCACCAGAAGGCCAGCATTCTGAGAGCGAAGAGCTCTGTTTGGATGATATGGTTCTATAGCATCTTTGAGGTAGGATGGGGCCATGTCATTTATGGCTTTGTAGGTCAAGAGTAGAATTTTGAATTTGATTCTAAACTCGACAGGAGCCAGTGAAGAGACTTCAGCACTGGCGTAATGAGCTCCTGGTCAAATAAGACTCCAAGGTTTCTTACAGTAGAACTGGAGGCTACACTGACATTGTCCAGTGTGACTATCTGCTCAGATAGAGCATCTCGTAGATGCTTAGGGCCAAGCACAATGACCTCGTTTTTTTCAGGGTTAAGAAGCAGGTAGTTTAATGTCATCCAGGTTTTTATCTCCTTCACACAAGTACTAAGTCTGTCTACTTGATCGCTCTGATCAGGTTTCATTGATAAATACAGCCGAGTGTCGTCTGCATAGCAGTGGAAGTTAATGCCATGTGACCTGATAATGTTGCCTAATGGCAGCATATAAAGAGTAAACAGAATTGGACCGAATACCGAACCCTGTGGCACACCGTAAATTACTTCAGAGCTTGGTGAGGAGCTCTGGTTTACATTAACAAATTGGAACCTATCAGATAGATAGGATTTAAACCAGCTGAGGGCTGTTCCTCTGACACCTACATCACATTCTAACCTCTGCAGAAGAATGTTGTGGTCAATGGTGTCAAACGCTGCGCTGAGGTCCAACAGAACCAGGATTGAGACCAGTCCATCGTCAGCGGCTAATAACAAATCATTTGTGACTTTAACTAGTGCAGTTTCAGTGCTGTGGTGGGCTCTGGACCTTGCTGTGGTGGCTCTGAACCCTGCTGTGGTGGGCTCTGAACCCTGCTGTGGTGGGCTCTGAACCCTGATGTGGTGGGCTCTGAACCCTGCTGTGGTGGGCTCTGAACCCTGACTGGAAAACTTCAAATAAGTTATTGTCCTGCAGGTGGCGACAAAGCTGTTTTACTACAACTTTTTCAAGGATTTTAGAGACGAAGGGAAGATTTGAAATAGGTCTGTAGTTTACCAATAGGTCGGGATCTAGATTAGGCTTTTTCAGAAGAGGTTTAATGACTGCATGTTTGAAGGACTGTGGAACATAGCCACTTTCGAGTGAAGTATTTATTATATTAAGAATAGGGTCTATAATTAGGGGGAGAATGTCTTTGAGGAGTCTGCTTGGAATGGGGTCTAGGACACAAGTTGAGCTTTTAGAGGACGTGATGGCTGAAGTTATTTCTGCTTGATCAAGATAGATAAAACATTAAAAAAAGAGTTCGAACAAGATAAGTTACCATTTCATATTTCTTTAAAAGACCCAAACCAGATTGTACAAACTCAACATCCAAGAACATTCATTTCCTACGTCGTTCTTGAGGCTTCCTTACAGAAACACAGTGGGCGTGGACCGTTTTTAGTTCGACGCCAGGTCTTGATTTTCAGCCTACGACGCTCCTCTTCCTACGAGTGCCATACGAAGGCCTTACAAACCCCCTAAGTGCGATCCCAGTGTTTGTGTGTCAAAACTCCACCACAGAGACCCCTAATCCTATGGAGTTAGAATACTTGGCCCAAACCCAACTTCCCACATTTCTACCTCCCAACGAGCGAGGGTGAGAGATAACGGTCAGCTCCAGCAGAGGCTCCTGGTACAGGGGACACGCAGGCAGAACACCGCCGGCGTGTTTATTCTCCCATTTAAACTCTTTGCGACTGTAAAAGATGCATAATAACTGCCATCATGAAAATTACAACTTGTATAAATGTCTCTATAAGAATGAGTTGACAGCGAGTTGTACACAAGAAGGACTTACAGACATAAAAAGGCTGTGAGAGACTCGCCCCCCTCCACAAACATCTACGGGCTCCTGGTTTCATACGACGATCGAATTGTTCATACGTGTCAGAAAACATTTCTAGTTAACCTAAATGTATTGCCTGGATGTCGTTAAATTGGCTGCATCATCACCAAAAGTATGTATTAAGAAAATGCATCTGTTTATCACTGTTTGCATCACGGAGCTAATAGCTGAATTTATAGCTTGTTTCATTCGTCCCGTTTATGAGCTCGTGTTCTCTGCTCCTTCTCTGAGCCTCACAAAAACACTCGGCTACAAATTTCACAGATTCATGACGTCATCAGTTCCGAAATCTGTTTTAGTTCCATAAAAATACTTTCTGCCCTCAAACGTGTGGTTAGGTTTATCCTTTTTCTTCTATAATGCCCTCTGCTGCCAGTAGATGGAGGACTAACACCAAATCCCCCTGGGGAACACCTGACATAATATAGGAAGTAATGCGTGGTTTGTCAATAGATTCATGATTTTAAGTTCTAAAACATGAGCTTCCAAAGCAGAGGCCGGTACGTGGTCAATCATACAAATGCAGAATGTGTCCTTTAAAAGAAGAATGATTTACCCGTCGCAACAAGAACATAATCATTCTGTTTTTTGGCTAACATGTACACCCCTGTGCTCCCTCTCCCGCCCCAGACCAGCCGAAGCCCGTCGCCGTACACGCCCTGGGGCAGCGGCAGCGTGCGCTCCAGCCGCCGCTCCAGCTGGAACAGCCTGAACCGAGCGCCGTCCCTCAAGAGGCAGAAGCGTCAGTCAGGAGAGAGGCGGTCCCTGCTGTCCGGAGAGGGGGGCGGGTCCAGCTCCGACGAGGGCGAGGGGGGCGGGGACTCCGGAGGGGGCGGGGACTCCGGCGGGGGAGGGCTCATGGAGGACGACGACGCCTCATTGGCCAGGACGTATTCCATGTCGTGCCAGAACAGGCCGCGGCACCGGAGGATGGAGTCAGTGGAGACGCGCAGTTCCATGGAGCTGCCACCGGACGCGCTGTTGCAGGTACGCTTTAGCGCACACTGGAAATATAAAAGTATTACTTTACTTTTTTTTGTCGTATTTACCTGGTCTTAAGGATCATTTATGTTCTGTGCGTTGGAAGCGGTGTTAGCTTAGCCGCGCATCCATGAGCATACGGACCAAATGTCGGACAAAACAACGCAGAGGACGAACACAAGTCTTATTCATGCGTTCGCACATCCGGGAACTTGTACAGTAGCAACCGAGTCCGCCATTTTGAAAGGGGCACAACAGCACGTCTACTACATACGAAATCCAGGATATACAAGGTCAAAATGCCAAAAACCTGCGTTCTGTAAGGTCATTGTTCTGTAAGGTCATTGTTCTGTAAGGTCATTGTTCTGTAAGGACATTGTTCTGTAAGGTCATTGTTCTGTAAGGACATTGCTCTGTTGACTGACCAAGAAATTATAGCTTTGTCGTGTACCTTAGTTTGCCGTTATCAATTAAAGTATTCGTAGTGTTGGTTGCTAGTATATCGTGTGCCCCTTTTACAATGGCCGCTATGGGGAAGTCCAGGATGTACGACGTCACCGCGAACGCATGTATATTATAGTTTGTTTAATTTCATACTTAGGCCTCATAAGTCAGGTATAACATTAAACTCAAGCTCTCAAATAAGATAAATGTATGAATTATCTTATGTTTTATCACAAATGTGCAATGAACGGCTGGTCATTAACTCGTGCACAACTCAATGTATCTGTGAAACAAATAATGCTCAAAGATTTATCTGAACTGCTGAGTTTGGCTTACATTCTGACGTCTTACAAATTGCCAGGGAGCATTAATATTGATTTTATTGCCATCCACAAACTGTAGTCACACTTAATCCTGAGCAGGTTCTGTATCCGTCCCGACGCCGCAAAGCACAAAACACGGACCGGATCGGAATGAGGCCGATACAAGAGTTTCAAATGGAACAGAACGGTGTTGGTGAAGCCGCTCGTTTAGGGATGCACGATCATGGAATGTTAAAGTTGTTTTATTTTGTCATTGATGAAGTATTAATGCTTAAGTGTGAGCCGTGCTTCAACATGACACAGACCGCGAGTGACACCGTCTCAACTCGGACGCACTGAACAATGACAAGAGTGAATTGAAGTTATGGGAGGAGTCAGACACGATCAGCGCCGCGGCTCAGACACGAAACACAAACTCCTCGTAACGCACAGACCGGGACCATCGGGACCGTCGGGACCGTCGTTCTTCGTTGGTTTCATCAGGAGCTAAAATAGAAGCCTCTCCGCACCGTCCGACCCGGTTATCGTCCGTGTCGAGCGCGTCCAGCACTGATGAGGGCCGTGTCCGCGCTCGGCGGCGTCGCGCTGGAAACGTTTAGATGACTTGTTAGATTTAATGTGAGAAGTCGTTCCTCTGCCAAGTCGAAGAGCTTTTACGGAAATATCTTTTCTTTAATGATAAACGAAGACCGTGTAAACTCTCTCTGCCTCTGTGTGTGCCAGTATCGGCCGATAGTTATGATTGACCGATATTATGTTGCATAATCTGGGGGATGATCAGCGCTGCATAATCTGCACACTATCACTCATGTGTTCTGTGGTTGGTGCGTCGCAGGTGCCGTTCCTGTACCGCTCGGCCAGCATGCACAGCTCCAGACCGCCCTCGCTGGTGGGACTGCGGCCCCCGGAGCACCGGGACTGTAACGGCAAGGGCTCCCCCGCCGCGCTGGGCCCCACACATGTGTCTGTGGAGGAGAACACCACAGAGGACGAGAACGCTGAAGAGGAGGTCCAACTGGTCAGTTCTCTCTCTGCACCGCGCTCAAAGTGACGCTCAGATACTATTGAAATGACTTTAGCCACGGTTCGACTGACATCACCCAAACACAACCAGGCCTGTCACGAAAGGGAGGTCCAGACGGGACGGGGGGCGTGCTCGTCCTCGCAGTGAGCCGTGGCTTGTACACAAAAACACATTTATCAAGTCTCAATCATCTTCTTTTTACCTATTGAACGATAAGTCGATATATTAATTATTGTGACAGGCCTGAACATAACATTTCTTTTTTAGTTTAGTTCTTAGTGACATTATTAGTAACAGTAACAGTAATTGTGTGTCGGTGAGGCGTGGCTAAAGATAGAGAAAACAGGATTCTACTTCTGATTCCTCCTTAGATTGTTCTGCGTTTACGTTTCTCTGCAACTCTACACCACATTTTAAACATTCTTTATGTCAGAATCAGAACCAGAAAAGGTTTATTGTCATTGAAAACAGGTTAGAAACTTATCTCAGCTTTAAGGTGCAACATAAAACAATGAACAATAAAATAATGATTATAGCCTGTAATGCAATGTGTTTGAATAAGTTGCTAAAATTGCTTAAAGTCTGTGGGCTCAACATAAGTGACCTTCACTGGAAAAAACAGTGGTTTATCACAGGTCAAGTCAGTGTTGGGACAGTTTCTCTCTTATTCAGCCCGGGACAGTTCACTTTAACCAGTGAGACACTTTCAGACCAGACATATTTATATAAAAGCTAAAAAGATATGCAAACTAGACACCTACTCTATTATTTCATATCCCTTTTTCAAGTGTTGGTAGTTGTTGTTTATTTCTTGAATCTCAATCTCACATGGTACCGATCTGTCACATGACTTGTCAGTTGTGATGTGTGCGTGTGACTTCAGGGTCGCTCGGCGAGGCTGTTCCACTACCTGGAGAAGAAGCAGCCAGAGTGGTGCAAACAGAGAGACACGTGGTCCTTGTACCTGTTCCCCCCAGAGTCCAGGTAACCACACGCCCACATGTGTACTGTGTGTACTGTGTGTACTGTGTGTACTGTGTGTACTGCATGTACTGCATGATGTACCTGGAACACTGAGATAGTCCTAATGAACCCGGTGAAGGAGCATGAAAGAAGGTACAGAGCATTGTGCTGTGTCTGCTGTGTTCCCCTTCTTCTGCCCCCTCTTCAGTATTTCCATTGTAGTGCTCACTTAAGTGGAGGACGAGGGAAAAGTTGCCGTTAAAACATGCTCTAAAGTTGATTGATTTGTGTAAAATGTCCAAATGTGACCAACGAGTCAACAATGCACTGATTCACTGGACCTGAAAATGACTTTTTAGTCTGTGTAGAACTTATTTTCTCTGGAGGTCGCAGCCCTGTGTTCACTGATACAAGCAGAAGGGAAACACAATTCACGGCGACACCTGTGGAAACTACCGGAATAAGGGCAATAGGGTTATGCACTCGTTGACAGCCATTTTGGTTCAAAAAATACTCATTAAAATTACTGAGTGGCAGAATAATGAGCAGCAAAACTGATGAACTGTGTTTTTTCCTCCTCATTTTTGTCCGTGTCAGTGATAAATGTGAGTGTAGCTGCAGTGTTCCCATTGTTTATCTGTTTACTAAATTTTCCACTATTTAGATTCCGGTTCAAGATAAATATTGAGCAGTTATAGACCTTTATATATGTATTTAGACTGTCGAAACTCTTTCACATTTGACATGTATTTGAGCTTTTACAGAATGATCAACTTTGCTGCTCACTGCGTCACCTCTATCGCTATCATCTATGACACCTTTGATCATTGTTTTATATTTTCTACATTTGAAATCACGATAGTTGATCTAAAATGTCTGAATAAAGCAGGAGAACAAAATATAAATCCAATGAGAGTGATTTAAACATGAGCTTGTCTTGAATTGAGAAATGATAGGGAATGTTACAATACATTTTTAATTTTTAATTTTGTTTTTTACATACGTAGATCATTATTTTACATTTAGTTATTTTTACACCTCCTTATTGACTGAACTGATAAGCCCCGCCTCTTCATAGAGACATTTCACTGTAATGTTTTTTGTCTTTCAGTTAAGGATGTGCCTTTTTTGTCTCAGTATTTCATTTGGAGTTGTCCTTCACTGTCACTGCTCAGAAAATGTCTGTTTTCACCCCCTATCCCCGCCCACATCCCTGTAATTAGTTGTGATTGTTTGGTAAAAGTTAGACTCTGGTTCAAACACATGAGTTAACACAAATGCAGGTGTTAACAAAAAAGGTTCCTATTTCAAAGATACTACTTAGCTCGTACTTAGCGCTAACATTTGTTACTTTTCAAGGCGAAGCGAGGCTGAGAGAGCTGGAAGAGCCAATCGAGTGTCTTGCGTGCTGACCGTGGTGCTGAAAGTGAATTTCTCACGTCACTTTGAATCCCTAAACTACAACTTTATTCTCATATTTATGACTTTATTCTCATTACATTATGCATTTATTCTTGTAAATGTAGGACTTTTTTCTGGCTTCGACTTTATTCTAATAGAATTATGACTTTAATGTTGAAATGTTATGAGTTTATTCTCGCAGTGTCCCGGGTTCACCCTTATACTCTGTTGTAAAAAACACCACTTTTGAAATAAAACAAAAGTGGTCAAAAGGTTAAGCTAAATATCTCAGGATGACCCTGAACATAGATAGAACCATATCATTTTAAGGGGACAAAGTGTCTCCTCTGTGTTTTTAAAGTCGACACATCTTCTGGCTGTTCTGTAGAGTAATTTCAGTGCCAGACTGAGAGAACAGAAGATGTATAAACCTGGACTCAGGACTATTATTAAGAGCATTTTCATTTCCTCCTTGACTCTTTGACCTCCTCGTCTTGACTGTCCACGTGTAACAACTTTAACTCAGACGGAATTGGAAATCTTCCCCGAGCGACTGCTCAAAGTCAGTGTAAAGGTCGACAGCTCTGGTGCGGCTGACCATCCGAGCGTTCTCCTCTCTGGCGTGTCGGCGGCCGAGGACAATGCTCGACGTGGAGCTTCCTCTCGCCTCAGATCCCGCCGCGGCCGCCTCCTGTGCTCACCATCACAGGCTGGTGTTCACAGGGGCCCGAGCTCACCTCCACAGGGGCCCGAGCTCACCTCCACAGCTCCACCTGTCTGTGAGCGACTGCAGGACGCTTGACTTAGCACAAGGAGAAGCGCCTTGTTTCAACCGTGTGCAGTGGATCAGGCTCCACGGGAAATCTGACACTAAGTTTGATAGTTTTGGCTTTATTCCTTTTTTTAACATTATTGGTCACACTTTTTAATGACACTTTAATTTAATTAGTCTTAATAAAAGTATGAACAAAGATGTAATTTAATCCGGATGTCTCCTGTACTAAGTTTAGTAAAGGTTAATTTTGTCTAAAGTTATGTGTCGAGGCCCAAACTACAGCTTTAGCATCTTTTGTATCGAATATAGTGTTTTATTCTTTTCAAATGACCTGAGACTGTGTGGGCGACAGTCTAGAAATATCAATTTGAAACTTCTTGTGTTATTAACTTACTAATGTAAGGATTATTATTATGTTTTTCATCATGTAATGTTTTCATATTTATACATAAGTAAGAGATGGAGGGATGGCAGAGAGAGAAAGAAAGAGAGAGATTGACAAAGATAGAGAGACACAGAGAGAGGGACACAGAGAGAGAGAGAGAGAGAGAGAGAGAAGGGGGAGAGAGAGACACAGAGAGAGAGAGAGAGATAGAAAGCGAGAGATAGAGAGAGAGACACACAGATAGAGAGAGATGAGAGAGACGTAGAGAGACACAGAAAGAGTGAGAGACAGAGAAAGGGAGAGAGACAAAGAGAGAGAGAGAGTGACAGAAATAGGGAGAGAGACAGAGGGAGAGAGAAAGAGACAGAGAGAGGGACACACAGAGATAGAGAGAGAAAGAGGGAGGGAGAGAGACAGAAAGAGGGAGACAGAGACAGGGAGAGAGAGAGACACAGAGAGAGAGAGAGAGACACAGAGAGAGAGAGAGAGAGACAGAAAGAAAGCGTGAGATGGAGAAAGGGACACAGATAGAGAGAGAGACATAGAGAAACAGAAAGAGGGAGAGAGAGAGAGAGAGCGGGACACACAGAGAGAGAAAGAGGGCGAGAGAGAGGGACACAGAGAGAGAAAGAGGGCGAGAGAGAGGGAGAGAGACAGAAAGAGACAGAGAGAGACACAGATAGAGAGAGAGAGAGAGAGAGAGAGAGAGAGAGAGAGAGACAGAGAGAGAGAGACAGAGAGAGAGAGTTCCTGAGTTCTGAGATGAGGATAAGTAGTTGTTGTGTGTGTTTGTGGAGGAAGTCGAGTCCTAAGTTTATGTATTTAAGTTAGCGTGACGTGAACCAATGGGAAGCCTCCAGCTGCATTTCAAATATCACAGGTTTCTGCCTCTTCATCCAGCACTGGAACTGGAACTGGCTTCAAACAGCAGGAAGATGATATGATGGCACCACAATCATTATAATAAGGGCTGTTTTATGTCCAAATAATGACGCCCCGCAAAGCCATTAGAAGTGTGTTTATGGAGCGCATTAGCATTAGCACTCTGGAGCATCTGTCACCTCCTCAGAGATAACGCACCGCTCCAGCTTCTCGTTTAGGAGTCTGGCCAGGAGCAGGAGAAGAGTTTCAGTGAATAAACCATTTGTGGTAATGTAACTTTTACTTAATAACGAGGTCTGGTTCTGTGGTTACTCTGGACCCTCAGGAGGGAAGTGAAACTGGATGTGGATGTGTTCCATTGTAGAGAAAGGTTCAGTTGTATCATCTGGACTCAGTTTTAGAAAAAACAAAACGTTTCTCAATCTGCAAATTTAGACCGGGAACTTTATCCTATTCTGTGGTAGGCCCTGCCCACTGGGCAGAAAAAAGTTGTTGGTTTCAAACAAGACTTCTATCAATCTCGCCTCTTGTTTACTATCAGTCCTTTAATAGGCTATTTGTCTCCCTTATGTCCCTGGCTCACTCTCTTTCTCTTCCCTAAGGACCTGATTAGCATCCAGATGACTACAACTGAATCTTAGTTAGATTTTAGTCAATGTCAAATGTCACTGGACATTTAACTGTGTCCAGTGACAACCCGGACACTGTTATCATTTAAAATGTTCCAACGTTTGTGTTGCTTTTAGCACTTTTACTGTTTTTTATGGCTTGTATGTGTCATTTCTGGGCATAAACTGTAATGCACCGCTCATTGTTTTTCTGACTTGACAACTCAAAGACAGAAACGCCAATGACTAATGAAACGTTACATTTTAGGCAGGACAAACCGAGAAGTCATACAATTCAATGAAGAATGTTTTATTGTAAGGTAAATTTGTCCTGGAAAAAATCCTTTCGGTCATATGCACAGCTAAACCAAACTGTTTTTATTTTACCGTTGATTTGAACTTTGTCAGAATAGAAGAGAAAATACACTCATCACAATCAACACAGCCTCATGGACAGAGCATTATTTGAATTTAAATTAATTTTTTTTGTCAAACTATACATATACATACATCTATATCATGTTATATCATGGACAGGGCCATATATATATATATATATATATATATATATATATATATATATATATATATATATATATATAATTAAGCATATGACAATATATACATATTGTCATATGCTTAATTCTTTACTTAACTCCTAACCCTAACAGCTTAAATATAGTTACTAAGCTTGAATCATTCTTAATAAACTATGTGCTCATTATGATTCATGGCTTTAATCATGCTTTATTAAGGCTTATTAAGGTGGAGTTGTCAAAGGAGGTTCCAGAAAGAAGAAATAACTTCTAAATAAAAGCGTGAATAGCGTGTCTTCCTCATAAACTACTTTCCTCTGGCAGCGGTTTGGTTCTGAAGCCGAGCAAACGAGCTGGTCCTGTTTTGTCCTCGTCCTCGGGCCGTCCTCGCTCCAGGCCACAGTCACAGAGCTGGTAATGATGTCCCCCGTCGTCCTGTGTCTGATGCCGGGCTTCAAAGGGCCCATCTGCAGCCGCGCTCGCCGCCGCCGTCCTGCGCTGCGGTGTAATACATGTGTCTGTCTGTGGTGAATCGTGTCCTGTTGGATCACGCCACGGAGTCGGGCGGGGCACAATAATACACAGTTGTCCTGTAGGAGTACTTCATCTGGTACGTGTGTGTACGTGTGTGTGTGATGGACGTGGTACTGTGAGTCCTGTTGTGGTGTGGTCAGAACGCACACGCAGCCTGGTACTACCGTGGACACTCTATCACACTCATTATAGTGGGACAGTAAATAACAATGACTGTAGAGAGAGAGAGAGAGGGACACAAAGAGAGAGAGAGAAAGAGGGAGAGACAGAGAGAGGGACACAAAGAGGAGAGGGAGAGAGACAAAGAGAGAGACAGAGAGGGACACAGAGAGTGAGAGAGAATCACATTCATTGTAATGGGACAGTAAATAACAATAACTGTAGTTGTGTTGTTTGTCGACATCACAGACTCGTGGTTATTGCTCATATTTTCATCACATTTACCAGCGAGTAATAACTGTCAATATCTAACGTCAAACTCTAGATTAAAGTTGACTTATTACTGTGGATTTAATTGTCAAACTGTTTTAACCTGCTTTGTTTTTGGTGCAATATTGTTCAGAATAATGTTAAATTTAAGACATGTTTATGAAAAAGGTTGTTAGCATGTATGCTAATTTCAGCGCTAATCCCTAACGGGAACAATCTTCACAAAACACGGTTGTCAGCCCAGGGTTTTCACAGTTTGCAATGTTTAGAAGCTAATGCTAACTCCAATGTTAGTTGGTGCTGTGCTGCTCCATGGCTGAGTGGATTGCACACATGCCAACGGAATGCAGTGTGTTGTTCACAAACACACTACTGTATAAATAAAGCTAGAGGAACCATAGGGACTGCTGCCATGACGACTGTTCTGTTGGGATCGTGGAAGGAGCAAAATGAACAGAAAATTACACATTCTACCTGAGAACGTCCCGTGACTCCACCCTGCTGACTCCACCCTGCCGACTCCACCCTGCCGACTCCACCCTGCTGACTCCACCCTGCTGACTCCACCCTGCCGACTCCACCCTGCCGACTCCACCCTGCCGACTCCACCCTGCCGACTCCACCCTGCCGACTCCACCCTGCCGACTCCACCCTGCTGTATATCCCTGACGACACACTAACGGTGCATAAATGTATCTTGTGTCCAGGTTTCGTATCGTGTGCAACAAGATCATCGCTCACAAGATGTTCGACCACATTGTGCTGATCATCATCTTTCTCAACTGCATCACCATCGCCATGGAGAGGCCGCGCATCGACGCGGGCAGCGCTGTAAGTACACTGAGTATACACAGTACACACAGTACACACAGTACGCACAGTACTGCTACCGTAGCTCTCG
>NW_027315835.1:27366063-27373563 GCF_026437365.1 Eucyclogobius newberryi
AGGGTGCTGGTGTTCAGTGGGACGCGGAGGAGAAGGGTGCTGCTTGTTCAGTGGGACCCGGGGGAGAAGGGTGCTGGTGTTCAGTGGGACGCGGAGGAGAAGGGTGCTGCTTGTTCAGTGGGACGCGGAGGAGAAGGGTGCTGCTTGTTCAGTGGGACGCGGGGGAGAAGGGTGCTGCTTGTTCAGTGAGACGCGGGGGAGAAGGGTGCTGCTTGTTCAGTGGGACGCGGGGGAGAAGGGTGCTGCTTGTTCAGTGGGACGCGGGGGAGAAGGGTGCTGGTGTTCAGTGGGACGCGGGGGAGAAGGGTGCTGCTCGTTCAGTGGGACGCGGAGGAGAAGGGTGCTGGTGTTCAGTGGGACACGGAGGAGAAGGGTGCTGGTGTTCAGTGGGACACGGAGGAGAAGGGTGCTGCTTGTTCAGTTGGACGCGGGGGAGAAGGGTGCTGCTTGTTCAGTGAGACGCGGGGGAGAAGGGTGCTGCTTGTTCAGTGGGACGCGGGGGAGAAGGGTGCTGCTTGTTCAGTGGGACGCGGGGGAGAAGGGTGCTGGTGTTCAGTGGGACGCGGGGGAGAAGGGTGCTGCTTGTTCAGTGGGACGCGGGGGAGAAGGGTGCTGCTTGTTCAGTGAGACGCGGGGGAGAAGGGTGCTGCTTGTTCAGTGGGACGCGGGGGAGAAGGGTGCTGCTTGTTCAGTGGGACGCGGGGGAGAAGGGTGCTGGTGTTCAGTGGGACGCGGGGGAGAAGGGTGCTGCTTTTTTAGTGGAACGCGGGGGAGAAGGGTGCTGGTGTTCAGTGGGACGCGGAGGAGAAGGGTGCTGCTTGTTCAGTGGGACGCGGGGGAGAAGGGTGCTGGTGTTCAGTGGGACGCGGAGGAGAAGGGTGCTGCTTGTTCAGTGGGACCCGGGGGAGAAGGGTGCTGGTGTTCAGTGGGACGCGGAGGAGAAGGGTGCTGCTTGTTCAGTGGGACGCGGAGGAGAAGGGTGCTGCTTGTTCAGTCGAACGCGGAGGAGAAGGGTGCTGGTGTTCAGTGGGACGCGGGGGAGAAGGGTGCTGCTCGTTCAGTGGGACGCGGAGGAGAAGGGTGCTGGTGTTCAGTGGGACACGGAGGAGAAGGGTGCTGGTGTTCAGTGGGACACGGAGGAGAAGGGTGCTGCTTGTTCAGTGGGACGCGGGGGAGAAGGGTGCTGCTTGTTCAGTGAGACGCGGGGGAGAAGGGTGCTGCTTGTTCAGTGGGACGCGGGGGAGAAGGGTGCTGCTTGTTCAGTGGGACGCGGGGGAGAAGGGTGCTGGTGTTCAGTGGGACGCGGGGGAGAAGGGTGCTGCTTGTTCAGTGGGACGCGGGGGAGAAGGGTGCTGCTTGTTCAGTGAGACGCGGGGGAGAAGGGTGCTGCTTGTTCAGTGGGACGCGGGGGAGAAGGGTGCTGCTTGTTCAGTGGGACGCGGGGGAGAAGGGTGCTGGTGTTCAGTGGGACGCGGGGGAGAAGGGTGCTGCTTGTTTAGTGGAACGCGGGGGAGAAGGGTGCTGGTGTTCAGTGGGACGCGGGGGAGAAGGGTGCTGCTTGTTTAGTGGGACGCGGAGGAGAAGGGTGCTGCTTGTTCAGTGGGACGCGGGGGAGAAGGGTGCTGGTGTTCAGTGGGACGCGGAGGAGAAGGGTGCTGCTTGTTCAGTGGGACGCGGAGGAGAAGGGTGCTGCTTGTTCAGTGGGACGCGGAGGAGAAGGGTGCTGCTTGTTCAGTCGAACGCGGAGGAGAAGGGTGCTGGTGTTCAGTGGGACGCGGGGGAGAAGGGTGCTGCTCGTTCAGTGGGACGCGGAGGAGAAGGGTGCTGGTGTTCAGTGGGACACGGAGGAGAAGGGTGCTGGTGTTCAGTGGGACGCGGAGGAGAAGGGTGCTGCTTGTTCAGTGGGACGCGGGGGAGAAGGGTGCTGGTGTTCAGTGGGACACGGAGGAGAAGGGTGCGTTTAGCAGTGGGCCGGCGACAGACAGAGACAATGATCCTACAGTCAGGCTGAATGTTGGACCAGCAGAATACGGTTGGTGCCAATATCAATATTTCTGGTGGAGAATCTGCCTCCTGCTTGTCTCCATGGAGATAATACAACTTTGCCTGACATGGTTGAAAAGCTAACGCGGTGCAGTGGTTATCAGTGAACTAAACGGGGGCAAGTGAGCTCTCCAAAGTATTTAGTATCTCTGACCCAAACTGCACTCGAGTAATTGTATGTAAAACGACAGAATTAACTCATCATTGACTCCTACACATTCCGAAATGCGTTCTCGCTTCTGCAGTGGTCCTTGCAGTTAATCCCAATAAAATTATTTGTTGATAACCAAAATCTGGTTGACCAAGACACCATTGTACGGTTTAATTGCCTAATCAACAAAAAGACCATCACCGTGGAAACTGAGGAGCCAGACTTCATACTGCGGGTGGACTTATCATTTGAAATAATTCTTCTTAACTTACGAGACTAGTTTCATGTCGTTCTGACCAGCCGCTCTCTCACCGTGTCGGATTGGACTGAAATCTTCCACCGTAGGGCATTAATCTCCATGGAAACAAGCAAGTATCACCTCCAGGTTGGGTTCCAGCTGTCACAGAATGCACGTTCTTCAAGGTATTTTTCAGCGAAACAAAGACAAATACATTTAATGCCGTACTGTTCCGGGCCAAGCAATGACATCGGCATGGAGACGAGCAGAAAAGTTACATAGTGCACCTTTAAACAAATACAAGAGCAATGAAGTTTAGGCTGTGAAAAGTGTTTTTACCAATAACTCATGAGTCGCATACCTGGCATTCGGCTTCTGGTTGCTGGCTGTTTGCGTTGCCTGGATACCGCTTTTCCGATTCTTTGTGGGGGGAAAAGCAATGGAGAATGATTACAATCCATAATAAGACGCATGATTTCTAATTGAGCAGTGGGGGCACTCTCACTCTTTGCCGCTCAAACAGATTAATATTGAAACAAACAAAATGAAATATGCGACGATGGAGAGCGACTGTGCAGTGGCAGAGTCGTCGGCACATCGTCATGGTTTCGGAGCTGAGTAAGCCTGGACCACGATGAAAGCTCGGGTCTAAACGTTTGGCAGGGTTGAAGAGGAAAAGTGGAGTTCAGAAGCAGAGCCGTGCCCAGTGTTGATGCTTTGTGTTTGATAGAAACCCCTATTTTTAGGTTTTTAGAAGTCACAACTTTAACAGACTCAGAAATGTGTTTATGGAAGTGTTTGTTTGGCTGGAGAAACTGCGGCGCATAGACCGAGGCAGGTAAAACATGTAAATGATGGAAGGAAGAATGACAAGAAATACAACATTTATCAAAGTGCATTAAACGAGCTGGACTATGTCAGTGTTTTTCAACTTTTTATTTTGGTTAGTGCGCAATTTATTTGTGGAGCAAAAATGAGTCGGTTTTATTTTTTGAACGATGTCACAAGATTCTGCGGCACACCAAAAATGAGTTGGTGTGCGGTCCATGGTCGCTGGTGTTTCACGCTTGTGTTTATCGGCACAAATTTTCACTGTGAGACAGAATCTAAATTTAAAAAAATACAGTAATCATATTGTATGATTTTTAAATCTTTTTTTTTAATGATATTTCTGCAAATGAATATTTGAACACCTGTCAATCAGCAAGAGTTCTGTCTCTCAAAGACCTGTTACTCTGCCTTTAAAAAGTATATACTAGTTTCAATATGCTAATGTTTTCTAACTTTGTTTTATCACTACAAATACATTGTTTTATCATACGATCAAGTCAGTGTTTGGGAGTCTGGCTCCAAAGTAAACCAGTGGAAACACGCCTTTGATGTTTTTTCCTTTTACTGTATTTGATTATATTTCTGTCTTTTCCTTTTGTCCTGAATGGTTGTTGTTTCACACTGAAGTTGGTGCTGTCCGTCTCAAAAGCCCCCAGTGATGTCACGTTCCCCCAGGGCTCCTCATGTGACCCCCAGGGCTCCTCGTGTGCCCCCCAGGGCTCCTCGTGTGCACCCCAGGGCTCCTCGTGTGCACCCCAGGGCTCCTCATGTGACCCCCAGGGCTCCTCGTGTGCCCCCCAGGGCTCCTCGTGTGCACCCCAGGGCTCCCCGTGTGCCCCCCAGGGCTCCTCATGTGCCCCCTAGGGCTACATGACCATACGTGCTTATGTAACGAAGGGGGCCGGCGTTGGAAAGACCCTTCTATTCAGAGGGGGAGAGTAGACAAAAGTTGTACTCAAAAAGACTACCGTTATTCAAGTAAATGTAATCCTGGAAAAGTAGTTTGTTTTAAAGTGTGTGCAGCGGTCTAACATGATTCCCCAGTTTCCATATTTCTAATGATTTTAAGTCCTTTTTTTCCACAATTTTCAGACGAAGCAAGTGTGTTAACAGGAAATAAAACGCTGTATAATTAGATGCAGACAGCACACCGTGGTCTTATTTTCACCCTGCTGTCACATATCTGTATCAGGGCACGTTTTACTGAAAAGATAATGGGTACAGCCTCTTTTATAAAACAATATGTCCCTTAACCAAGACTCAAACGATCCGACTTGTTGATCCATTTGAGGGACAAATGCAGTATCTTGCGTCTTTGCCCTCGCTGTCCCACGACGTCGTTTAATCCCAAAGCTGACAGAGGAGCAGGACAGGACAGGAGCAGGGCAGGAGCAGGACAGGACTCACCACATCTCTTACACATCATGCCAGGGCTGGACCGGGAGAACAAAATCTGATCACCACCACGGATATAACATATTATTTGTGTGTATTTGATTCAACTGTTGAAGCGGGACATCAAGACAGGACATTGGGACATCAGGACAGTTGTGTTGATAGACCCGGCCCAAAAGTGCTCCGGCCCACCGGGAAAACTCCCAGTGCTCCAGATGGCCAGCCCAGGCCTGTTTGGTGCCGCTGGGCTTATTTCCCCTGTTACAGCGTTAGTAGTTCAGTGCGACATGTAAACAATTAACGCTAACGAACAATGACGTCACCGGGCTGTAGCTCAGTCGTGCAGGTGTGAAGGCGTGGCCTCTGAAGCCTCTGCACGACACGGTTCAGAAAGGGAGCGAGAATGTGATAAATGATGCTCAGGCACAGGACGACATCCAGCCAAAGGTGTCTCAGAGGCACGACATGGAACACACTGGAGTCAGAAACAAACCAGTCACACACCCACAGATCGTGTGCTCTTTTACTGGTTTGATTTTGGTTAGCACTAGTTTAGATTTGGGTTGGTCTTGGTTTAGTCCGTGTTTAATTCTGCTTTAGAACTGTATTGATTCTGGGTTAGTCCTGGTCCAGACCTGGTGGGTACTAGTTTAGTCTAGTTTAATGATGTGTCCGGAGGCGTGTCCGGAGGCGTGTCCGGAGGCGTGTCCGGAGGCGTGTCGTGCACCTCCAGCCCAACTGGAAACAACCAGGGTCAGAAAAATAAATAAATAACATTATACAATATACTAATGATAATAGTATCGGCGATTTGAGAATGCAGGCGGAAGTGCACATGCCACTCCCCCGTGCGGACTGATACAACACACACGTGCGTTTGTTTATTAGTGCAACGGAGCACATCGCATAGATTTCTGTCCACTTCTGAGCTCGAACAGTCTTTCTCCGTCCTAATTTTGCCCCGTACACTGAGGGAACTATATTATGATAGATCAATGTGCTTAGACATGCGGAAACGTGGGGACGAGCCACACGTAGCTGCAGGTGAGCGATAGGTGCGTTTTATGATTGATACGTGGCGGGACTAATCGGCAGTTTCTTATTTCCACGAGGAAATAAGACTCAGATTTGGGCCAAAAAAATCGTCCATTCAACATTTAAAATATTTACTTTATTACAAGTAAGTCAATTTTTATTGAAATTAGCTTCAGCTTTGAAAAATAAATGGTCAAAAGCCTCGGTCCAAACTTCCACCAGCAGCTGTACTTCTCACAGCAGGAAGGTCCTGATCCATCCCCTTTCTGTGTGGAGTTTGCATGTTCTCCTTGTGTCTGCGAAGGTTTCCCCACCCACTAAAAACACGTACAATAAGCTCCTCCCCTCTGGGGCCAGGACTCCCCTGAAAGAGAAATTCTGAATCTCAGTGTTTAATAAAGGTCAATAAGTAAATTAAATATTTACCCCAGAAAATCTAGATGGGATTTGAACTGTTCCTCTGTGCAGAGCTTCTTATAATCAGAGTAAATCAGAGTAAATCAGAGTAAATCAGAGTAAATCAGAAGCTAAAACGACAGAGCTTCACCAACAGTTAAGCCAAAGGTCTGAACTCCAAACGTTCAGGAACATTTTAGGGAAAATCCTCCCAATCGATATCAATATCAGCAGCACCAGATGCTAAATCTAACCACTCTGCCACCGCACAGCCTGGGCCTTGTGTGATGTGGCCCTCATGACCTCAGCGTTAAGCAGGTGACACACTTCTTTTCCGCCTCTGGGTCTTCGCCGCTCTTGTAAACAGTAAACTTCAGAAGTGCTGCCAGCCATCGTTAGTGAGAGCTGCAGATTGTTTGCAAATGAGGAATTGTCTAAGGATCCCAGTTCTATAATGCATTATGCAGCTGGAGCCTGAGCGGGTCTGACGCAAAACAAACACACAGAGTTTGTACTCAGCCGTTTTATAAAGTTGACTTCTCTTTCTCTGCAGGAGCGGATCTTCCTGACTTTGTCCAACTACATCTTCACCTCCATCTTTGTGGCAGAGATGACGGTCAAGGTAGGACTCAATCTGATGCAGCCGCCAACTCCAACTTACAAACCTTAAAATCCAGCTTCATAAACTGTTGACCAGTAGCATAACGTGGACCTGCACATCCAGAACACATGGACGCTGCGTGCTGAGTCCATTAAGGATCCGTTCGGTCATTGAGCCCACACCACACGTGACGTTTGGGCCACACCCCCAACACTTCACCTCGGGCATAATGAACAACAGTAATCCAAGTGTCAAACACATAAAATAAATGCCTGTGACATGTTTTGCCCTGTGCTCCGCCCTGCTCTCTAATGCCGTTGAATACTTCTTTACTACTTTTACTTAATGAACTAAAAACGTGGGTTTCCTCAAACATTCTTAAATGAGTTTAAAGGGTCAACTACAGTATGCCAACATAATGATTCATTTTAATTATTTGTAATAGATTCATATACAGTACATGGGATAAGCTTATTATGTAAATCCTTTCTCCCGCTCTTATCTGAACAGCAGGCGCTCACTAATGCGGGCAGCAAAAGTTGTTGTTGATGTTCAGTGTTTGGCCCAAAAAGTCCACCGCTGTCTGTTATTTCATGCTAATTTTGCTTTATGAGCGGAATACAAAATGAACGGCGCCTATAGAATTCAAAGGAAGGTGTGGAGGCAGTGTCTTTATCATCTTCCCTGCTTAGGTTAGCTTTAAACTTCAACCATGTAAATACATTGCCTCATTAAAGGAGACGCATTATGCAAAATCGACTTCTTTGAGCTTTTAAATTTATTCACATATGTTTGAGTAATTCTGTTCAT
>NW_027315835.1:27378563-27483563 GCF_026437365.1 Eucyclogobius newberryi
ATGAGGGGGCACCTGAGGGTGCACCTGAGGGGCACATGAGTGGGCACTATGGAACTGACCTGCTCCTGTCCACACATTGGGGGCTCTTTTTTCATGTAGAACACATGTCCCTCAAAACGTCTCGTCCCTGGTTATAAACGTGCACATAAAGTCACAGATCCGTTGTTTGGACGCGCTCGTATGGGTTACAGGAAATTTGAAGCTGATTTTCAGAATTTCTTTTAAAAATAAGAAAGTGAATTTTAATATATGAAACCTGTTTGAAGAAATAATACCCTTCACTTGGGGAAAGAAGGAAAAGGTTTGACAGGGCTATAATTTATTAAGCATAGTGCCAAAAGTTTGGTGAATTAGTCATATATTTTAAGGGACTGTTCTGGAGCTTTTAAAAGTCCGTCACTGTCATCAGTCTTCTCATCAGGGACACTGCAGCAGCATGAGTGTGGAGCGGAACAGGCACGCCCCCCTCTGCGTACCCCCATCACCCTGTACCACCACCTTCACCCTGTACCGCCACCATCACCCTGTACCACCACATCACCCTGTACCACCATCACCCTGTACCACCATCACCCTGTACCACCACCATCACCCTGTACCACCACCATCACCCTGTACCACCATCACCCTGTACCACCACCATCACCCTGTACCACCACCATCACCCTGTACCACCACCTTCACCCTGTACCGCCACCATCACCTTGTACCGCCACCACCATCACCCTGTACCACCACATCACCCTGTACCACCATCACCCTGTACCACCACATCACCCTGTACCACCACATCACCCTGTACCACCACATCACCCTGTACCACCACATCACCCTGTACCACCACCCTGTACCACCATCACCCTGTACCACCACATCACCCTGTACCGCCACCATCACCTTGTACCGCCACATCACCCTGTACCACCATCACCCTGTACCACCACATCACCCTGTACCACCACATCACCCTGTACCACCACTATCACCCTGTACCATCACCCTGTACCACCATCACCCTGTACCACCACCATCACCCTGTACCACCACCATCACCCACCCTATACCACAGCCACCTTCACCCTGTACCACCACCATCACCCTGTACCACCACATCACCCTGTACCACCACCATCACCCTGTACCACCACATCACCCTGTACCACCACTACCACCCTGTACCACCACCATCACCCTGTACCACCATCACCCTGTACCACCACCATCACCCTGTACCACCACCTTCAACCTGTACCGCCACCATCACCCTGTACCACCACCATCACCCTGTACCATCACCACTATCACCCTGTACCACCACCACCATCACCCTGTACCGCCACCATCACCCTGTACCACCACCTTCACCCTGTACCACCACCATCACCCTGTACCACCATCACACTGTACCACCACCATCACCCTGTACCACCATCACCCTGTACCACTACCATCACCCTGTACCACCGCCACCATCACCCTGTACCACCACCTTCACCCTGTACCACCACCATCACCCTGTACCACCATCACACTGTACCACCACCATCACCCTGTACCACCATCACCCTGTACCACTACCATCACCCTGTACCACCGCCACCATCACCCTGTACCACCACCATCACCCTGTACCACCATCACCCTGTACCACCGCCACCTTCACCCTGTACCACCACCATCACCCTGTACCACCACCATCACCCTGTACCACCACCTTCAACCTGTACCGCCACCATCACCCTGTACCACCACCATCACCCTGTACCACCACCTTCACCCTGTACCGCCACCATCACCTTGTACCGCCACCACCATCACCCTGTACCACCACCATCACCCTGTACCACCATCACCCTGTACCACCACCTTCACCCTGTACCACCACCATCACCCTGTACCACCATCACCCTGTACCACCACCATCACCCTGTACCACCATCACCCTGTACCACCACCTTCACCCTGTACCACCACCATCACCCTGTACCACCACATCACCCTGTACCACCACCATCACCCTGTACCACCACCATCACCCTGTACCACCATCACCCTGTACCACCACCATCACCCTGTACCACCATCACCCTGTACCACCACCTTCACCCTGTACCACCACCATCACCCTGTACCACCACATCACCCTGTACCACCACCATCACCCTGTACCACCATCACCCTGTACCACCACATCACCCTGTACCACCACCATCACCCTGTACCACCACCATCACCCTGTACCACCACCATCACCCTGTACCACCACCATCACCCTGTACCACCACTATCACCCTGTACCACCACCATCACCCTGTACCACCACCATCACCCTGTACCACCACCATCACCCTGTACCACCACCATCACCCTGTACCACCACCTTCACCCTGTACCGCCACCATCACCTTGTACCGCCACCACCATCACCCTGTACCACCACCATCACCCTGTACCACCACCACCATCACCCTGTACCACCACCATCACCCTGTACCACCACCATCACCCTGTACCACCACCATCACCCTGTACCACCACCATCACCCTGTACCACCACCATCACCCTGTACCACCACCATCACCCTGTACCATCACCACTATCACCCTGAATGGTGGCGCTCAATGGCCGCTCATGAAAAAACAAAAGTTTTGTGTTAAAATATTTGTTGGATGTATATTATCATTGTTACCCTGGGTTCTCTCCAGCTTCCTCCCACCGTCCAATCACATTCATGTGTGAGGCAAAAAACCTCTCATTTGGCCATAGTGGATGAATGTTCGTGTGTCTCTGTCTCTGTGTTCACCCCTGATCCACAGAATCAAAACCTTTTGACAAAACAACAAAAACAGCAGATATTGATGTCATGTTTGACTTTGTAGCAGCTGTGATAGGTCATTAATATTGGCTTAAGAAAGCACACATCTGGTTATTAGCTTTGCTCGGCAGGATAGTTTTGAGATTGTTCAGAAATAGTTTATTCAAACTATTTTTCTGGCCTCCTTCATGCAAAATGAAAACAAAAGCAGTTTTCCATAGTAACCGGATACTTTCAGTTTGTATTGTGAGATTAAAACATGAGCTAAACATTTTAGTATCAGTGGGGCTGAAAACAAAAGTAACTTAGGTTTGAGGTGTCTGCTCCAGTGGACTTTTGTGGATCTATAGAGAGCAACATATTTAATACTTCATACTGTGTAAAGGGCTTAAGGGAAAACTGATTATCAGCTCTATCCTCGTGTATTGGGGCAACAGCAATAGATGGGACTTTTTTCCCCACTGTCGCCCTCAGATGCAACTGTTGTTCTGATTTTGGGCGTCACAAAAATAAATTGAATTGAATTGAACATCACCAGAAATATTTCCCGTGTCAGAAAAGTGCTGGTTAAACGCATCACAAATATATTTTTCCTTGTCAGATTAGTTAAGTTGTTCATAATTTGATTTGGTAAAGAGGGAGCAGACATGAGTGATCCAGGTGTATTCATCTGAGTTGTTCACATGTTGCTGATGTTCAGTGGTTCTCAGTGGAGCCTCAGCCCTTTGTTCCACTGTTCTCCACTGCAGCCTCCAGCTGACGAATGGGTTGCAGTTCCTCTCCTTCTTCTATTCCTTCTTTTCTTCTCCCTCCTTTTTTATCCCCTCTCTTACAGTTGTCTCTTACTGTATACTTACATTCACCCTTTCCTACTCCCAGTGTCCTACTTGTTGTTCCTTTTCCACTGAGGGAACAATACAAGCAGGTGTTGCGCATCACTTCCCGCGCTCTTGCTTTCATCACATCCAAAAAACAAGGCAAACTCAAAAAAACAAGGCCATGTTGCATTCGCGAGCACAGGCAGTAGATTAGAAGCAGCCACTGTTTCTTCAGCGCCAGCTCCTTGTCCTCTTTTGCTGGTGTCAGATATAAATTTAGAACTGTCGCAGCGTGGGTTTCCTTCTCGTTACAACATTGACTTCTTTAATAAGGGATTTTGACTTCAGGGCTTTGAAAAAGTGCATTCTTTGACTTTACTGGGGGGGTTGTGACGGAAAGTTCCACAGTAAAGCATTGAATATATATATATCCTGCACTCATTCAACAGATTGTCTTATTTTTCGTTTGCAATAAAACATTCTGTGAAATGATTTGAGGCAAAGCGAGCACAATGTGATGGAGACGCTGCAGGTGAATGGGAAACAATCTTACATTTAGAGATATACATTTTAAACTTGTCATCCAGGTTTATGTGATGGCCTTTATTTCCCTAGATATCTATTGTCCATGGCCCAAACACAGAGTTCTGAAATCGAGTGGGTGATGTTTTCAAAAACTGTGTTGATCTCTAATATTATTTTAGCAACTGGACAGTTGTTTTTATTTTATTTGTTTTTATTTTATTTTATTTTTATTTTATCGTTATTTAATCTTTTTTATTTGATTCTATTTTATCTTTATTTAATGTTTTTATTTTATATTTATTTAATGTTTTTATTTAATTCTATTTTATCTTTATTTTATGTTTTTTTATTTTATCTATCTTTATTTTATGTTTTTATTTAATTCTATTTTATCTTTATTTTATGTTTTTTTTTTATTTCATCTTTATTTTCCCCCTCCATTCCTTATTAAGAACTGAGAGGTTTGTTTGTTTGTTTGTTTGTTTATTAGAGTTTTGCTTATAAGAGTTCTTCTATTAAGAGTGTATTTTTTAAACTTCCTATAAGTTATCTGTCCTTTTCCTCTGTATCTACCTGCGTTGCAACAGTGAAATTTCCCCATGTGTGGACAATAAAGGAATATCTTATCTTAGTTCCGAAACACACAGCAATTACCTCTATAGTTTCTCCAACAGTTAGAACCTCCCTGTGAATAATGAGCACTTTGACATCATGTTATGAAACAGAATTCCCTCTAAATGTATGATTTTGTGGTTCACTGAGATATATGTATATGTTCCCATTCTTCGTCAGTCAAAATAAAATCACCTCTCTTTACTTTTATTTTTAACGTAATTAGTAGAGTATCTGCCCAAATTGTTAATACATTTGCATCATTTAAATATTATTTCCCTTGAAAGTTCTGATCTATAAGCCAAAAGGTCACAGTGGTCATTGCTTAATTTAATTCATTGGTTATAATAACTCAGTCAGAGGATTCTTTCTAAGTTATTTAAATGGTTTTCTTGTTGGTATATAATATTTCATCTTTGTTAGTATCTTTGACAGCTTAATTGGACTCAATATGCCGTTAACATGAATAGATGTTATTCTCGTCAGACCATTGTATTAACTTTGTTGAAAACATTCTTATAAATCTGCTTTTGTTACATAACTCTCAGGTCAAACACAACATACAAACTCACATGTCTCCAGAAAAGTCCAGGCCCCTTCATTGAAACAAAGGGAAAAAGGCGGGAATGTCAAATTGCTCAAGGATCTGACAAATGCCGATGCCTCCTCCGGTGTGGTAAATCTTTTTATTTTATTAAGCAGAGCGTAATCCAATTTCTATTACTTCAGGCAAGATTTCACTTGATCATATGCTTTGTGCTCCTTGATGACTCTGGCAGAGGAAAAGAGAGGCCCATGGTAACTCTGGAGGAGCTGCAGAACAACTATTAGTCGTGCACTACACAATTTTGACCTTTATGGAAGAGTGGAAAGAAGCCATTGATAAAAAACAGCCATAAGAAGTCCTATTTGCAGTTTCCCCAGAGGTCATGCGGGGGACACAGCAAACGTGTGGAAGAAGGTCCTCGGGTTTACCATTTTGGTCCATCCATCTTCTTCCGCTTATCCGGAGCCGGGTCAAGGAGGCAGCAGTCTAAGCAGGGACTCTCCCCAGACACCTCTCCCCAGACACTTCCTCCAACTCCTCCGGGAGGATCCCGAGGTGTTCCAAGGCCAGCTGAGAGACATAGTCCCTACAGTGTGTCCTGGAAGTTCTCCGGGGCCTCTTCTCGGTGGGACATGCCCGGAACACCTCTCCAGGGAGGCGCCCAGGAGGCTCCGGAACAGATGCCCGAGCCACCTCAGCTGGCTCCTCTTGACATTGAGGAGTAGCGGCTCTACTTGGAGCTCCGCTCATGTGGCCGAGCTCCTCACCTTATCTCTAAGGGAGCGCCCAGCCACCCGGCGGAGGAAACTCATTTCGACCCGCGATCTTGTCCTTTCGGTCATTACCCAAAGCTCATGACCATAGGTGAGGGCAGGAACGTAGATCGACCGATAAATCGAGAGCTTTGTCTTTCGACGCTGCACTGATCCACCTGTCAATCTCCCGTTCTATCCATACCATTTTGGTCTAAAAGTAAAATGCTATGTGTGGTATAAAAGTGATGTGGCACATGACTCTGAACACACCATCTGTCCCACTGTCAAACATGATGGTGCAGCATCATAATGTGGGGCTGCTTTTCTTCTGCAGTGACAGGGAAGCTGCTCAAAGTTGATGGATGGAGCCAAATACAGGGCGATCTTGGAAGAAAACCTGTTTGCGTCTGCTAAAGACTTAAGACTGGGGAGGAGCTTCACCTTCAGCAGGACAAATGGTCTCAAACCAAACATATTCATGTGTTAGAATGGCCCAGTCAAGACCAGACTTAAATCCTATCAAGAATCTGTGGCAAGAACTGCTGTTCACTAACGCTCTCCATCAAATCCGACAGAGCTTGAGCTCTTTTGCAAAGAAGAATGGGCAAAAGTGTCAGTCGGTGAGCAAAGCTGTACGGACAAACCTCAAGAGACGAAAAGCAGTTCCACAAAGTATTGACTCTGAATACTTTTGCATGCTTTAAAGTTTTTGGTCGTGATGTGATTAAATGTTGAAAAGCCACTGTATTGAGCTTATTTCATGCTGGTTTGTTTCATTGCTCCTGTTTACACGGTCGTCTTCTCTGCTCCTTCTCGGAGCCTCACAAAAACACTTCTCAATTTCCCAGATTTGTGACTTTGAAGGTTTCTCGTTTGCTGCTAATCAAACTATTGCAGATGGAGCCCCCAGGGAGAGGCCGGTCTGCTGTTTCATATGAGAAACAGGAACAATCAGAAACCAGAAAATTTGTGCTGATGAACAAAACATGAAGAAAAAAACAACTTTATCCTCAATCCCAGTACAGTTATTGTTGTTTTTTTTCACATTTTTTTTAGCCCAAAGGCTTTATTAGACAGGAAAAGTATGCGTGAAATGGGGGATGAGAAAGAACGGGATTCCAACTCACGACCCTGTGGCCGGCTGCACCTGGAGCCTGGCAGCTGTGTGCTGTGCCATTCAAATCATCCAAATATTGCGTAATTAAATAAAAAAAAGTTTACTAAATTCCAAAGGTGTTTTCTCTGGAATCTAAGTCTGACTTGAGTCATTAGAACAAAAATAAAAATGTCCCTCCCCATTTCTATGTTTGCGAAGAAGAAGAAGAAGAAGAAGAAGAAGAAGAAGAAGAAGAAGAAGAAGAAGAAGAAGAAGAAGAAGAAGAAGAAGAAGAAGAAGAAGAAGAAGAAGAAGAAGAAGAAGAAGAAGAAGAAGAAGAAGAAGAAGAAGAAGAAGAAGAAGAAGAAGAAGAAGAAGAAGAAGAAGAAGAAGAAGAAGAAGAAGAAGAAGAAGAAGAAGAAGAAGAAGAAGAAGAAGGAGGCTGGAGGGTTGAATTGCACTGTAAAAGTAAAGTTACTTTTCACAAGGCCGCGGTTATTTTATTACGTGGTTTACGGATCCGCCGCACTTAGATGATTGATTTCTAATTTATAAATAAAATACATTATTATTATTTGTTTTTATAAAGTACCGCCGACAACACAAAATAACATTAAATGAAATATAAAAGTGGTATTAAGTCAAAAGACTTAATACCCCGCCTGAAGGAATTTTTCGCCAAAATCCTGCGGGAGTCTGTGACGGAGGAGCTTCGTCCCTGCGCGGTCCCGGAGAGAGCGTGCGCGCCCGTTTCCTTGTCTGCTGCGCACTGAGCCAAATTCCTTATATCAAATACACATTTTAAACCCGTTTACCACATTTTCTCCAGCGCATTTGCCATGACTAACACACTTAGAAGCCTCAATTCTACCAATGCAAAACATGTTAAATCTTCTGTTACACTCACCTCTGCGCCGCGTGTATCTTATTATGTCATTCACTTTTAATTCCTTTTGAATATGTATGTGAATTATAGGTCGAGATAAACATTATACAATAGAAATGGCTTTATTAGTATCGATTAGTATAGTTTGTTTTTTAGTTTTCCAGCGCAAGCTTCTGCTATATCTACCACAGTCAGACCCTCGCCCCCTCTACAGTCTTTCACTAGTACTACAGCTTCTACAGCTTGGTCCAGCTCTCGTTTTGCCTCCGTGTTCCTTAAACCAATGAGAAACAAAGGCTCATTTTTGTCCGATCAGGGCCATCGATCTCCCGCCCCTCTGCATATTTCCTCCTGTCCTGTCTAATGTGCTATTGACCTGGCCTTCACTCTGCTGTCAGCTCACAAACACCCAAACGGACAAGCAGCGGCTGGCTAACCTCCATGTATCTCCATCACTATTGATCAGTGCTTAGAAAAGCTCATAGCAGGGTTGCCATGTGGGAAAATGTGATGCTAATTGTTCGGTCTTGCTAGATTGTACTGCGCTAATACAAGCAAGGCAATTAACAGACATTAGGCTTTTACGTGACTATAACACACATACTTATTTATATGAAAGAACACATTTTGCCAAATTGACCTTTTTATGCACTTTTAAACCATGTTCTAACACTGGTTCCTCCACAAAAACATACTTGTTTGATGAATCCTGTTTACAAGGTTCTCTCGCTCTAATCCCCGCGAAAAAAACACTAATTTCCCAAATTTGTGACGTTAAAGTTATAGCTGCGGAGGTCTCCCGTACTGTGTTGAAGCAAGCAACATGTATTTGTATAGCACAATTCCTACACAGCGCCATACAAAGTGCTTTACAATCATTGAAATACATCAAAATCACAATACAAATATAATTTAAACATATAATCGATCAAACACATAAAAGCATTAAGCAATTAGAAGAAAAACAGAAATAAATCGTTATGAGGTAATTTTGCCTCAAAACACAATCATTACAACTGCTTGCTTAAATTAGCATGTCGGGGGAAAGCTAGCTTTTGTTTATTTCCCAATGGTACATCCCTCTGCTGCCAGTAGATGGAGTGCTAACACAATTCTTGATTAGGGAACGCTTGACTGATATAAAGCGAAGCGTACTTTTCAATATATAGTTTGCTGTTTTATGTTGTCAAAACTAAAGTGTTTAAATGGCAATGACAATACTTATAATGCATAATACGTGTTTTTTAATGATAGAAACAGGTTCATTGACTTTCTGTTGAACTGCAGAACTGACTATCTGTGTTTTACAAAGAGTCTGACACAAACGCAGGAGCATTCTGGATGACTCAAACAGAATGAATCAGAACACAACTGGAAGTGAACGGTGAGGGAAATCCATTATAACCGTTCAAACCGTTAAAAGCACGAAAAAGTCAATTTGTTGGCAATATGTTGCCTTTTATAATTAGTTGAGTAATTTTCAACTTATTGTGGCTGAGAGCTTATCATTTCAGTCTTAAAGTGAGAAGGTCCTTGGTTTGAGTCCCATAAACTTGTGGAAAAGACAAATGTTCTTGATTAAAGATTGTTGTTGTTGCAGGGATTTATTTGCAAAAAAAATCTTTCTGTCGCATTACTTTAAGATAAGATAAGATATTCCTTTATTGTCCCACATGGGGAAATTTCATTGGTGCAACGCAGGTAGATACAGAGGTAGATACAGAAGAACAGATCACTTATAGGAAGTCTGAAAAACACTTTCAGTAGAAGATCTCCTACAAATAAATAAAAACTCCCATAGACAAATAAATAAATACCATTGCATGTGATCCCGACAGTAATTGCACATGAATATGTGTCACGACAGCACATAGATTGCACATGAATTTCACAGTAATTGCACATGAATTGCACATGAATTCCAACAGCAATTGCACATATGACAGAATTGCACATCAGTATTAGGTTAGGTCAGTATTGCGCCGGGATAACGTGACGATCTCCGGGTAAGACGACTGTTCTCCGCAGTTTCATGAGTTCCTCCTTTGTGGAAACGCGGTACGGCACCGGCCGGGGGCGGGGCCGGAGCCGGGGGGCGGGGCCGGAGGGCGGGGCCGGAGCCGGGGGGGGCGGGGCCGGAGCCGGGGGACTCAGAGCCAAGACACATCGCAACGACACGACGAAAACACTCAATCCAGCCGAATAAAGTCAAAACAAGTTGAATTAAAGCGATTCCAGTGCGTGTCCCGATCGTTCGTGAAGTTCCTCTTTCATATAAACGTGTATATAAACGTGTACCGACGACACGCCGTACTTTAGCGCGGCCGGAGGGCGCGGGGGGGGGGCTGGTGGGCTCACTCGGAGCTAGCTCACGTCACAACAACACAACGAACCTAACGAAAAACGCTCAAATCCATCCGAAAAAAGTCAAAAACAGTTGAATTAAAAAACTATTCCAGCGCGTGTCCCTATCGTACAGTAAAGTAGAAAAAATATACTAACTATATTTACAAAATATAGGAGATAAAGCACAATAAGTGTGAGAAAGAAGAGAGAGCGTTTACACCGGGCTGCCAGCTGTACCAGCGCCTTATGACGTATGACCTTTACATTTAAATTGAATGGTGTCACCACATGGCAACTAGAGTAATTGATGTCTAGTGTGTTTCTTGGTAGTTTACACACCAAATGTATCTATTTATTTTATATCTATTCCATACATTCCATGCATACGCCCGCGTTAAAGCCACAAGAATGCATTGCTCATCCACTTTAATGACTGTAGCTTGTCTTTTTTATTTCATATCTTTTTGACCTTGCGTCTTAAAGAGTTAACTCTTTTAAACCTAGCATTTTTCTTACAACTGGTGCCACCGAGGCAGTGTTGTACCAAGAGTGTGGAGTCAGTGTTTGCCCGAGGGCTCTGGAGCGACGAGGAGCCATGAGGAGCCATGAGGAGCGATGAGGAGCCATGAGGAGCCATGAGGAGCGATGAGGAGCAATGAGCAGTGATGAGGAGCGATGAGGAGCGATGAATGAGGAGCGATGAGGAGCGATGAATGAGCGATGAGGAGCGATGAATGAGGAGCGATGAGGAGCGATGAATGAGGAGCGATGAGGAGCGATGAGGAGCGATGAATGAGCGATGAGGAGCGATGAGGAGCGATGAATGAGGAGCGATGAGGAGCAATGAGCAGTGATGAGGAGCGATGAGGAGCGATGAATGAGGAGCGATGAGGAGCGATGAATGAGCGATGAGGAGCGATGAATGAGGAGCGATGAGGAGCGATGAATGAGGAGCGATGAGGAGCGATGAGGAGCGATGAATGAGCGATGAGGAGCGATGAGGAGCGATGAATGAGGAGCGATGAGGAGCAATGAGCAGTGATGAGGAGCGATGAGGAGCGATGAATGAGGAGCGATGAGGAGCGATGAGCAGCGATGAGGAGCGATGAATGAGGAGCGATGAGGAGCGATGAGCAGCGATGAGGAGCGATGAGCAGCGATGAGGAGCGATGAGGAGCAATGAGGAGCGATGAGGAGCAATGAATGAGGAGCGATGAGGAGCAATGAGCAGCGATGAGGAGCGATGAGCAGCGATGAGGAGCGATGAGGAGCAATGAGGAGCGATTAGGAGCGATGAATGAGGAGCGATGAGCAGCGACGAGGAGTGACAAGGAGCGACGAGGAGCGATGAACAGCGACGAGGAGCGATGAATGAGGAGCGATGAGGAGCGATGAATGAGCGATGAGGAGCGATGAATGAGGAGCGATGAGGAGCGATGAATGAGGAGCGATGAGGAGCGATGAGGAGCGATGAATGAGCGATGAGGAGCGATGAAGAGCGATGAATGAGGAGCGATGAGGAGCGACAAGGAGCGACGAGGAGCAACGAGGAGCAATGAATGAGGAGCGATGAGGAGCGATGAGGAGCGATGAGCAGCGATGAGGAGCGATGAGCAGCGACGAGGAGCGATGAATGAGGAGCGATGAGGAGCGACAAGGAGCGACGAGGAGCAACGAGGAGCAATGAATGAGGAGCGATGAGGAGCGATGAGGAGCGATGAGCAGCGATGAGGAGCGATGAGCAGCGATGAGGAGCGATGAATGAGGAGCGATGAGCAGCGACGAGGAGTGACAAGGAGCGATGAGGAGCGACGAGCAGCGATGAGGAGCGACGAGGAGCGATGAATGAGGAGCGATGAGGAGCGACAAGGAGCGACGAGGAGCAACGATGAGCGACGAGGAGCAACGAGGATCGATGAGCAGCGACGAGCAGCGACGAGCAGCGACGAGCAGCGATGAGCAGCGATGAGGAGTGACGAGGAGCAACGAGGAGCGATGAGGAGCGACGAGGAGCGATGAGGTGCGATGAATGAGGAGCGATGAGGAGCGATGAACAGCGACGAGGAGCGATGAATGAGGAGCGATGAGGAGCGATGAGCAGCGATGAGCAGCGACAAGGAGCAACGAGGAGCGACGAGGAGCGTCGAGGAGCGACGAGGAGCAACGAGGAGCAACGAGGAACGAGGAGCGACGAGGAGCGACGAGGAGCAACGAGGAGCAACGAGGAGCGATGAGTAGCGATGAGGAGCGATGAGGAGCGACGAGGATCGATGAGCAGCGACGAGGAGCGATGAGCAGCGATGAGGAGTGACGAGGAGCAACGAGGAGCGATGAGCAGCGATGAGGAGCGACGAGGAGCGATGAGGAGCGATGAATGAGGCGCAATGAATGAGGAGCGATGAGGAGCGATGAATGAGGAGCGATGAATGAGGAGCGATGAGGAGCGATGAGCAGCGACAAGGAGCAACGAGGAGCGACGAGGAGCGACGAGGAGCGACGAGGAGCAACGAGGAGCGACGAGGAGTAACGAGGAGCGATGAGGAGCAATGAGCAGTGATGAGGAGCGATGAGGAGCGATGAATGAGGAGCGATGAGGAGCGATGAATGAGCGATGAGGAGCGATGAATGAGGAGCGATGAGGAGCGATGAATGAGGAGCGATGAGGAGCGATGAGGAGCGATGAGGAGCGATGAGGAGCGATGAATGAGCGATGAGGAGCGATGAGGAGCGATGAATGAGGAGCGATGAGGAGCAATGAGCAGTGATGAGGAGCGATGAGGAGCGATGAATGAGGAGCGATGAGGAGCGATGAGCAGCGATGAGGAGCGATGAATGAGGAGCGATGAGGAGCGATGAGCAGCGATGAGGAGCGATGAGCAGCGATGAGGAGCAATGAGGAGCGATGAGGAGCGATGAATGAGGAGCGATGAGGAGCAATGAGCAGCGATGAGGAGCGATGAGCAGCGATGAGGAGCGATGAGGAGCAATGAGGAGCGATGAGGAGCGATGAATGAGGAGCGATGAGCAGCGACGAGGAGCGATGAGGAGCGATGAACAGCGACGAGGAGCGATGAATGAGGAGCGATGAGGAGCGATGAATGAGGAGCGATGAGGAGCGATGAATGAGGAGCGATGAGGAGCGATGAGGAGCGATGAGGAGCGATGAATGAGGAGCGATGAGGAGCGATGAATGAGCGATGAGGAGCGATGAATGAGGAGCGATGAGGAGCGATGAATGAGGAGCGATGAGCAGCGACGAGGAGTGACAAGGAGCGATGAGGAGCGATGAACAGCGACGAGGAGCGATGAATGAGGAGCGATGAGGAGCGATGAATGAGCGATGAGGAGCGATGAATGAGGAGCGATGAGGAGCGATGAATGAGGAGCGATGAGGAGCGACAAGGAGCGACGAGGAGCAACGAGGAGCAATGAATGAGGAGCGATGAGGAGCGATGAGCAGCGATGAGGAGCGATGAGCAGCGACGAGGAGCGATGAATGAGGAGCGATGAGGAGCGACAAGGAGCGACGAGGAGCAACGAGGAGCAATGAATGAGGAGCAATGAGGAGCGATGAGGAGCGATGAGCAGCGATGAGGAGCGATGAGCAGCGATGAGGAGCGATGAATGAGGAGCGATGAGCAGCGACGAGGAGTGACAAGGAGCGATGAGGAGCGACGAGCAGCGATGAGGAGCGACGAGGAGCGATGAATGAGGAGCGATGAGGAGCGACAAGGAGCGACGAGGAGCAACGATGAGCGACGAGGAGCAACGAGGATCGATGAGCAGCGACGAGCAGCGACGAGCAGCGATGAGCAGCGATGAGGAGTGACGAGGAGCAACGAGGAGCGATGAGGAGCGACGAGGAGCGATGAGGTGCGATGAATGAGGAGCGATGAGGAGCGATGAACAGCGACAAGGAGCGATGAATGAGGAGCGATGAGGAGCGATGAGCAGCGACAAGGAGCAACGAGGAGCGACGAGGAGCGTCGAGGAGCGACGAGGAGCAACGAGGAGCAACGAGGAACGAGGAGCGACGAGGAGCGACGAGGAGCAACGAGGAGCAACGAGGAGCGATGAGCAGCGATGAGGAGCGATGAGGAGCGACGAGGATCGATGAGCAGAGATGAGGAGTGACGAGGAGCAACGAGGAGCGATGAGCAGCGATGAGGAGCGACGAGGAGCGATGAGGAGCGATGAATGAGGAGCAATGAATGAGGAGCGATGAGGAGCGATGAATGAGGAGCGATGAATGAGGAGCGATGAGGAGCGATGAGGAGCGATGAGCAGCGATGAGCAGCGACAAGGAGCAACGAGGAGCGACGAGGAGCGACGAGGAGCGACGAGGAGCGACGAGGAGCAACGAGGAGCGATGAGGAGCAATGAGCAGTGATGAGGAGCGATGAGGAGCGATGAATGAGGAGCGATGAGGAGCGATGAATGAGCGATGAGGAGCGATGAATGAGGAGCGATGAGGAGCGATGAATGAGGAGCGATGAGGAGCGATGAGGAGCGATGAGGAGCGATGAATGAGCGATGAGGAGCGATGAGGAGCGATGAATGAGGAGCGATGAGGAGCAATGAGCAGTGATGAGGAGCGATGAGGAGCGATGAATGAGGAGCGATGAGGAGCGATGAGGAGCGATGAGCAGCGATGAATGAGCGATGAGGAGCGATGAGGAGCGATGAGGAGCGATGAATGAGGAGCGATGAGGAGCGATGAATGAGGAGCGATGAGGAGCGATGAGCAGCGATGAGGAGCGATGAGCAGCGATGAGGAGCGATGAGGAGCAATGAGAAGCGATGAGGAGCGATGAATGAGGAGCGATGAGGAGCAATGAGCAGCGATGAGGAGCGATGAGCAGCGATGAGGAGCGATGAGGAGCAATGAGGAGCGATGAGGAGCGATGAATGAGGAGCGATGAGCAGCGACGAGGAGTGACAAGGAGCGACGAGGAGTGACAAGGAGCGATGAGGAGCGATGAACAGCGACGAGGAGCGATGAATGAGGAGCGATGAGGAGCGATGAATGAGGAGCGATGAGGAGCGATGAATGAGGAGCGATGAGGAGCGATGAGGAGCGATGAGGAGCGATGAATGAGGAGCGATGAGGAGCGATGAGGAGCGATGAATGAGCGATGAGGAGCGATGAATGAGGAGCGATGAGGAGCGATGAATGAGGAGCGATGAGCAGCGACGAGGAGTGACAAGGAGCGATGAGGAGCGATGAACAGCGACGAGGAGCGATGAATGAGGAGCGATGAGGAGCGATGAATGAGCGATGAGGAGCGATGAATGAGGAGCGATGAGGAGCGATGAATGAGGAGCGATGAGGAGCGATGAGGAGCGATGAATGAGCGATGAGGAGCGATGAGGAGCGATGAATGAGCGATGAGGAGCGATGAATGAGGAGCGATGAGGAGCGATGAATGAGGAGCGATGAGGAGCGACAAGGAGCGACGAGGAGCAACGAGGAGCAATGAATGAGGAGCGATGAGGAGCGATGAGCAGCGATGAGGAGCGATGAGCAGCGACGAGGAGCGATGAATGAGGAGCGATGAGGAGCGACAAGGAGCGACGAGGAGCAACGAGGAGCAATGAATGAGGAGCGATGAGGAGCGATGAGGAGCGATGAGCAGCGATGAGGAGCGATGAGCAGCGATGAGGAGCGATGAATGAGGAGCGATGAGCAGCGACGAGGAGTGACAAGGAGCGATGAGGAGCGACGAGCAGCGATGAGGAGCGACGAGGAGCGATGAATGAGGAGCGATGAGGAGCGACAAGGAGCGACGAGGAGCAACGATGAGCGACGAGGAGCAACGAGGATCGATGAGCAGCGACGAGCAGCGACGAGCAGCGATGAGCAGCGATGAGGAGTGACGAGGAGCAACGAGGAGCGATGAGGAGCGACGAGGAGCGATGAGGTGCGATGAATGAGGAGCGATGAGGAGCGATGAACAGCGACGAGGAGCGATGAATGAGGAGCGATGAGGAGCGATGAGCAGCGATGAGCAGCGACAAGGAGCAACGAGGAGCGACGAGGAGCGTCGAGGAGCGACGAGGAGCAACGAGGAGCAACGAGGAACGAGGAGCGACGAGGAGCGACGAGGAGCAACGAGGAGCAACGAGGAGCGATGAGCAGCGATGAGGAGCGATGAGGAGCGACGAGGATCGATGAGCAGCGACGAGGAGCGATGAGCAGCGATGAGGAGTGACGAGGAGCAACGAGGAGCGATGAGGAGCGATGAGGAGCGACGAGGAGCGATGAGGAGCGACGAGGAGCGATGAGCAGCGATGAGGAGTGACGAGGAGCAACGAGGAGCGATGAGCAGCGATGAGGAGCGACGAGGAGCGATGAGGAGCGATGAATGAGGAGCAATGAATGAGGAGCGATGAATGAGGAGCGATGAATGAGGAGCGATGAGCAGCGATGAGCAGCGATGAGCAGCGATGAGCAGCGACAAGGAGCAACGAGGAGCGACGAGGAGCGACGAGGAGCGACGAGGAGCGACGAGGAGCGACGAGGAGCGACGAGGAGCGACGAGGAGCAACGAGGAGCGATGAGGAGCGATGAGGAGCACACCACCGCAGGCACTGGAGCGGATCATGGCCTAAAGGACAAATGTCGAGTTTTATCAGAGAACCTAGAAAAGCAGCGCCAAGCGAAGGGAAAATATGAATATGCCATGATATTTCCTTTAGTGCAACTCTGAATAATAATGTTGTTTTATGTAGAGTATTGTTTTTCGTAGCAAGTACACTTTACTCTTACTATAGTGATTTTGGTAGAAATGAAAACAGACTCTCAAATAACAATTTTATTGGTGCCTCCCGACAAGACCAGTTTTTATTACTTTTACACCTTTTTTACACCTTGATAATTTTTAAGACGAGTAAAAGTGAAAGTGGAACCTGAGTGAACCTTTCCCATGTTTGTATTGTTTTCCAGAGTGATCAGCAGAGCTCCCGGCCTGAAGCTGGTGGTGGAGACCCTCATGTCGTCCCTCAAACCCATCGGGAACATCGTGGTCATCTGCTGTGCGTTCTTCATCATCTTCGGCATCCTTGGAGTCCAGGTGAGGGCGGCCATCTTGGTCCGTGGATCAGCAAAGGAGGAACAACGTTGCAGTACTTGTCGTCGAGTTATTTTGATTGTCATATCTTTGTTTTTTGCTCCCACGTTGCAGCACAGTCAGGTTCACATCATCAACTCAGGCAGTGGTAGTAGTTTATTTCTTTGATCATTCAATTTAAACCTTTTCCAATCAGTAGTTTACTCCATTACCACCAAAAAAAGCACCAAATCAACGAAATAGAAAACACAGAACAATAGAAGTTATCACACATACCAGTGCCAAGAACCCCAATTCCTATTAAGTCAGTGGAACCACATAGTCCCCCCTGCTCGTGTCCACCCAGCAAGAGTGGCTGAAAGTGGATTTGGCATTTAAATTAACATTGTGTCGAAATGTTACGTCCTTCATCCTTCACACTCCTTTTGAGATCTGTGAACATGGACATAAAACTGTGACGCACAAACGCTCAAACAAACTGAATGATATGAATCTGTTGTGTCCAAGTCACTTCCTTTGTGGATGAATGAATGAAAAATATCTCTTAACAAAGGCAAACGATCAGCAGGTTTAGATGATATTTTCACATCTAGAGTTATGGCCGTCTCTCCCATCAGCAGTATGGCGCCCCACTGCTCTCCTCCTCACCCATGTCATTGTGGCCTGCTCATCCATCTCAGGGAGGTAAAGAGGTTTCACATTCCGTTATTGATGGATGAGAGTTCGCATCTCTCCTTCTTTCACGGCGCCAGAACTCAATCATAGAGCAACTATCTCCTGCGCTGTGACCTTTGGAACACGCCGTCCTATAGATGCCTCCTGCTGAGGCCCAAAAGAGCTCTTCGCAAACAACAACATCCTCGGCAAATACTGTATGTTGGAAGGTTAACAGGAATTGCTGTTTTAAATCATTAATTTTTCAATTAGCCATATTTGGTATCTCAGTTGTGAGAAACCTTGTATCACAAGACATTTTGTACATGAATAAAGCTGCTCTGCTCCACTGTTCTCACAGTTATAGTAGACATGAACTCTTGATTTGCCAAACAGTATGACATCATCAAATATTTGTAAGATGTTTTTTTGCGTGGTTATATGTTACATGAGCACGTGTTTCCCGGCTAAGTTACAGACTGACCGGGTGTTGGTAGCGTCATTGTGAAGAGCTGCGTTGGTGCTGATGGATAAACCAAAGAGTGTTTACAATACAACCACATCCATCTAGGTGCATTTGCACTTTTACTGATTCCAGAGTGGTTTACAGTTCATATATTTTCCTGCAGTAATATCCTTGCAGCCTGCATCTTTTAGTCATTATATTTTTTGGATGCTAAAACTCCCGTTTGCGAACATCAAATGGCTTACGCTGGAAAACCATTAGGAGTAGTTGCTATCAAACGGCTAATCTTCGAGTTTGGAGGTGAACACTCATCCACGTTGCCACTGCCGCCCCAAAGTCTCAGAACATTTCCCCCATCATCATCATCATGGATTTTAGCCATTATTAATGAAGGGCACTGTATTGTCCCCACTGCTCTGGTTTCACCTGAGCATGCACACACAAGGACAAACTCTATAGGGGCAAGAACATGTCCTTGGTGTACAGCCGCAGTGCTCATGTCCGCTCAGCATCTGTCTAAGTGGCAGATTAATGATGGGACCACAACACATCGCGGAGAGTGGCACCATTAACCCGTCGTTAAGGGGAGAATTATACAGCTGGAATCATCAGTGCTGTCACACACGACCAATCATACATTTAGAAGTGACGCTGAGTGTACATACTCTTTATAAGTAACGTTTTGGTATCTTAGTTCTGTTGTTGTTTGTCTGTTTGTTATTGACAAAAAATTATGGAGGGAATATTGCTGTTAATAAACATAACAATATTCAAAAATAATAATATAATAGCAATATTTGTTTTTGTGTGTACATGTTGGTTCCTAGTATGGTAGAATCATTTGCTCTAAAATATAATGTAGAAATAGGGTATAAACTACATTAAAGTACATCATGTTTAAGTTTAAGTGTTAGTTTAAAAAAAATTGAACTGAAAAACAGGCGTCTTCACTGTGAGCGGCTTCTTTCCTTTGAATATAATACTACACATTATGTCAGCTAAATTTATTTTGATCATTCATTCATTCAAAAAATCCAATTTCGTCAGTTCTAATGCGTCACAGATTTCTTGTCTGTATCAGTTTCAGTCACGTCAAAGCAGCTATTCTGTTTTGACTTCTTTAAACTATAATCCAGACTTCTGAACTGCTCTCTAAACGCCTTTGATCAACTTAAAACGATGAAAACCAAACTGATTCTCATGAAGTATGCATTTTGAAGTCAGTCAAAGATAACAATGGATCAGATCTGTCCACACAAAACCAGAGGTGGTTCATTTGACCACAAAAAGCCTGTCTTGTCTCTGTCCAGCTGCTGCCAGGAAACTTTAAAAGAACAATCGCAGTGGCCATTACAATCAGACAGCGCTTAATGCATTATACAAATATGCTTTTCCCATTCGCTCTGCCAAACGTTTCTGTTTCAATGTCTCCACCAAACTCTCTGTGATGAATGAATCAAAACTATGAGTCCACAGAATAGATCAATGCTAATCTTTTCCAAATCCATTGATTTGTTCAGACTTTTCCCTGTTTCCATCTAGACAAGGATTGTTCATATTAGCCATGATTGTCCTGGATTAGTCCTGCTTTAGACTTCGAGTAGTCCTCTTTTAGACTTTTAGGTTTAGTACACGTGGTTTAGTACACATGGTTTAGTACATATGGTTTACTACACATGGTTTAGTACACATGGTTGAGTACATGTGGTTTAGTACACATTGTTTAGTACATATGGTTTAGTACACATGGTTTAGTACACATGGTTTAGTACATATGGTTTAGTACACATGGTTTAGTACACATGGTTTAGTACATATGGTTTAGTACACATGGTTTAGTACACATGGTTGAGTTCATGTGGTTTAGTACACATGGTTTAGTACACATGGTTTAGTACACATGGTTCCGTACACATGGTTTAGTACACGTAGATTAGTACACGTGGTTTAGTACATGTGGTTTAGTACATATGGTTTAGTACACATGGTTTAGTACACATGGTTGAGTACACATGGTTGAGTACATGTGGTTTAGTACACATTGTTTAGTACATATGGTTTAGTACACATGGTTTAGTACACATGGTTTAGTACATATGGTTTAGTACACATGGTTTAGTACACATGGTTTAGTACATATGGTTTAGTACACATGGTTTAGTACACATGGTTGAGTTCATGTGGTTTAGTACACATGGTTTAGTACACATGGTTTAGTACACATGGTTCCGTACACATGGTTTAGTACACGTAGATTAGTACACGTGGTTTAGTACATGTGGTTTAGTACATATGGTTTAGTACACATGGTTTAGTACACATGGTTGAGTACATGTGGTTTAGTACACATGATTTAGTACACATGGTTTCGTACACATGGTTTAGTACACGTAGATTAGTACACGTGGTTTAGTACATGTGCTTTAGTACACGTGCTTTAGTACAGATGGTTTAGTACATGTTGTTTAGTACATGTGGTTTAGTACACATGGTTTAGTGCACATGGTTTAGTACATGTGGTTTAGTACATGTGGTTTAGTACACGTGCTTTAGTACACATGGTTTAGTGCACATGGTTTAGTACATATGGTTTAGTACATGTGATTTAGTACATGTGGTTTAGTACACGTGTTTTAGTACACGTGGTTTAGTACACGTGGTTTAGTACACGTGCTTTAGTACACATGGTTGAGTACATGTGGTTTAGTACACATTGTTTAGTACATATGGTTTAGTACACATGGTTTAGTACACATGGTTTAGTACATATGGTTTAGTACACATGGTTTAGTACACATGGTTTAGTACATATGGTTTAGTACACATGGTTTAGTACACATGGTTTAGTACACATGGTTTCGTACACATGGTTTAGTACACATGGTTTCGTACACATGGTTTAGTACACGTAGATCAGTACACGTGGTTTGGTACATGTGGTTTAGTACATATGGTTTAGTACACATGGTTTAGTACACATGGTTGAGTACATGTGGTTTAGTACACATGGTTTAGTACACATGGTTTCGTACACATGGTTTAGTACACGTAGATTAGTACACATGGTTTAGTACATGTGCTTTAGTACACGTGCTTTAGTACAGATGGTTTAGTACATGTGGTTTAGTACATGTGGTTTAGTACACATGGTTTAGTGCACATGGTTTAGTACATGTGGTTTAGTACATGTGGTTTAGTACACGTGCTTTAGTACACATGGTTTAGTACACGTGGTTTAGTACATGTGGTTTAGTACACGTGCTTTAGTACACATGGTTTAGTACACATGGTTTAGTACATGTGGTTAGTACACATGGTCTAGTACATGTGTGTTTTTGTTTACTTCAAAGACAGGAGATATGTTCACATTTTTGTCTCTCTTTGCATTAGGTCAGGATAATTTTTATCCAATTATTTTCCAAACGTTTTGAAATATCTGCCAAATATAGGCCAAAGTCTCCTCTGTCTGGAATATTCCCAAGTTAAATGGACCTACATTTTCTTCTATACATTTAGAAATAAATCAGCATTGTCATTTGATAATATGTATTTTGAACACATCTGTTTCACTCCCAGGTTATTGTGTTTTCTGTACCTGGAACTAGTCGTAGTAGAAGTTGAACCCTTGAGTAAGGCACAAGTACGGTGGCCCCTATGGTTCACCACAACAAGCAATTGAAAAGCAAACAACACAACAAGTCCAAAAGTCCAGGCTCAGGAGGAAGTCTGTGCCAAAATGCAAATTCCTCCAATAAAATGTGTCTGTGTTTTTCTTTCTCCAGCTTTTCAAGGGGAAATTCTTTGTCTGTCAAGGAGAAGATGTGAGGAACATCACAAACAAGTCCGACTGCCATCAAGCCAACTACAGATGGGTCAGGCACAAGTACAACTTTGACAACTTAGGCCAGGTACGGCGACACACGAGCGTGATGAAAGACATTGTGGACATTGCTTGATTCACTTTTTTTCCTGGACAGGCCTTGATGTCTCTGTTTGTCCTGGCATCTAAAGACGGCTGGGTGGACATCATGTACGATGGACTGGACGCTGTCGGAGTGGACCAACAGGTCGGTCAATGGTCACATTTATACAGGTTTTTCTTGCCTGACCCGCCAGCCCTGCCCACATTCTGTTCGAATGCGTAAGGGTCTGGAATCCGAGTCAGAGCCAATGAAGTCGTCGGTCATCCATTTACCCATCCAATCCCAGTTGGAGGTTTTAACGAGTCACACTGAGATACGGAAGTAGCTCTTCACCCCCGATCCAAAACATTCAAGATGGCTGACCCGGCTCGTGACCCGGCTCGTGACCCGGCCCGTGACCCGGCTCGTGACCCGGCTCGTGACCGAGTGTTTACTTCTGCTCTCGCTTCGGTTTGTCAGGAAAGTCCGCTCTACTCGCTGTGATGAACGTGCGTTAGATGCGGTTATACGAAGGGCGTCATCGTGATTCAGGAGAGATTTTCTGCGTTCAGGACGGATAACGCGAAACACGCCTTCAGGGTTTATGTGATTGGTTCTGTCTCTGCTCTAAACTCCGCCCTAGGAATTGAACCGCAGCGGTCGAGCCCCAGACCCTCACACAGTTTTGAGTCTGTCAAAACGTATTGGGAACGGCTGGTCAGGCAAGCGTTTTTCTACCTTCAAGGCGCTCAAAGCGCATTACATCAAGGAACCAGCCACACGTTCACACACACGTTCACACACACATTCACACACCAGTTTTACGCAGACACTGAGGGCGAGGCGGGTTAAGTGTCTTGCCCAAGGACACAACAACAGTGTTCCCCTGAGGCAGTTCTATGGGCCAGTGGATCTGAGCAGCATTCGACCTTCTGACCTTCAGATCAGACAGTCACTCAGCGTTAGCTCCTCCCTTCAGACAGAAATAAGACAGTGACTCTCCAGTTCTCTGTCAGAGGAAGTGAAGAAGCCACTTGAATGATCGGCAAAACAGAATAACTTAAAATAACTGAATAATTTGGTAAAAAACAAGATTACTGCAACAATTAAGTGACTAATTGTGTCTCATAGTCGTATTTTTGTAATTGGAATAGTTATCTGAACTGCACAGACTGTAAAGCACATACAAAAATACCTTTTCTATAACAAGTACAGCAGAAGAGTATAATAATACACTGAATATTATCTGAGAAGCTTCAGTCACCGTATTTCAAGCTTTATTTGTGTGGCATTTAAAGAGTCTCAATGTACAAAATAATCTGTGTTTTTCTGATTTACCTGCGCTCCACATAATGTATTTCAAAAATGAATCGCAAATGTAAAAAAAATGGTTGTTGTTTTTGGTATTGATTATTAGGTATTTGGTTTTTTTTGCACGAGAATCAATATTTTTGGATACATTGTAAGTATTAGTATTAAAATTGCTCTGCCCATCACTGAATACATTTTTTTATTATTTTTTTATTATCATTTTTTCTTTATTTTTATTTTCCGTATCATTTGTTCTGCTTTTGTTCTTATTTTACCCCCTCTTCTGGTGTTCTAATTGTTGTTGAGTTTGTGTATGTTTTATGTTCTGATGAAAAATAAAGTAGTAAAAAAAATAAAACAAATAAAGATCCATTCTCTCCTCTTGTATGGCAGCCCGTCATGAACTACAACCCCTGGATGCTGCTCTACTTCATCTCCTTCCTGCTCATCGTGGCCTTCTTCGTGCTCAACATGTTCGTGGGCGTGGTGGTGGAGAACTTCCACAAGTGCCGGCGCCACCAGGAGGCCGAGGAGGCTAAGCGCAGGGAGGAGAAGAGACTGAAACGCCTGGAGAAAAAGAGACGGAGTAAGGAGAAGGAGCTGGCTGGTCGGTAGTCTTTCCACATCTTTCTGAGTCCTGCTTGAAACCAGCTTGAGCTTGAGCTTCAATTTTGACTTTTTTGTTGTTTTTTTGCTTTTTGATTTTGCCGAATCGGAAAGAACGCAGTTAGCTTCAGTAGTAGAACCCTCAACCCCAACCGTCTTCCAAACGTACTACTCACGCTGCAAAATGAGAAGATCTACATTAGCTGACATACAATTTGAATATGAATCTTTTATGAGTAGTTTTTACTAGATTCATTTCGTTAGTAGGTTTTTTGATTTGTTTCTGCATATTTCTGTCTGTTTTCTGGCAATTTATTTTTGAATTCAATCAATAGTGTTGCAACAATTAATTGACTAATTGTGATGATAAAAAAAATAATCGTAGTGGTATATTGCTAATAATAATCGTTATTTGGACTATGCAGACTTTAAAATGCATACTTTTTATTACAAAGACAGCTGCATTATTACATCAAAATAACAGCTTACACTTTATTCGTAAATATTCTCTATGCAGAAGCCTTCAGACACCATATTTCAACCTGTATTTAATTAAAAATATATTTAAAAAGTGCACAATAGAATTATAATTGGGTAAAAACGATTCCAACACAATGTTAAAAATGCTACATTGCTGAGAGGTCATTTGGCATCATGTGACCAAAAATACATTGAAAGCAGTGAAAATATGAAACAAGCTAAAAGCATCTAACTCAACAGTAAAATCTACTCAACACAAGATTCGTAAGCTAACATAGATAATCCCATTGTTAGCAGCGTGAGTTACCTGGCGTTCCATTGGTCGTCTGCTCTGTTCTGCAAAACCTCGACGGGCGCTTTTTTCACATTTTTAACTTTTCATTTTCATAACTGGGAATATAAAAAAGCTTTCGTGGGGCCCATTTGCCGAGCTTGAACAGTTGACCACATGGCGTATCCTCTCCTACCTAGCTAGCCTTGCCTGGTTAGCCTAGCGGCGCTCTTGACGGCGCCCCTCGAAGCATGGTGCATGGTGCTGGTTTTTAGAGCTAGACGGAGGAGGTTGTCGTTGGATTTTTGGGGGTTTGGTGGATGTAGACGTACCTCTCCTCCGCTCACCTCTTTGTGCATGCAGGTTAGTACAACCGAAGGAGTAGGAATACCGCACCATTTTGCTAGCTTATTTTTGGATATCGCTAGCAGTTCCGCCATCTCGTGCTCCTCTTCTTCGGTTGTATAGGCGACAATCTGCTTGGTTTTTTATTGTTTCTTTTTTGTCCTTCTTTCCACTGTCTCCTATTTATCGCAAAACTTAGGCTAACGCTAGCATTGCAAGTGTGGCTAGCTAGCATTCAAACATTCTTGAATTCTTTTATCAAGCTTTAATAACTTGTTGAAGGAGCAGTGGACATTTTTGAATTTTAAATATTTTTTCCTTTCTTGAAAGCACTTTTTCTTTTTACCCGGTAATGCAATGTACTCTTGAGAAATACAGATGAAAACAATGAGCTTTTTCCTTTTAGGAGGCGAGCCAACTATCCCTTTCTTTCCAAATGCTTACAACACAAACATTATCACTAACTAACTTTCTTGGAAGTCCGTTTTTTGTTTCTCCAGATTTCTTCACTTCTTTTTGAGTTCTTTTCCTGGCATTTTTGATTCACCAGGATGTCATTTTTTGTATTCTCATTGGAAGCAGATGTCTGTTGTGTAGACTTGGTGTTCTCGGTGATGTGAGGGTACTTCACGGAGGGTACTTGTCTGTCTTAGGTTGTAGGACTGGACTCAGAATTGTTGGAAAGACGAGCAGGAACACAAAACCAGCTTTTAACTCTCCATTGCTTCCTTCTGGTCTTACTCCATCCCTCGTTCCCTCTTTCTTTCTCTTTGACTCTCTTAATTCTCCCAACATCCAGTCTTCATTTTAACAGCAAATTGTATTTTAGTTGGATTTTAGTGCTTTTAGTGAGTTTTTCCAAGGATTCTTTTTAAGCTTTATTCTATGTCGGTGTAATCCCTCATTCCTCAAGCTTTATTCTAGTTTTAGTCAAATACAAAATACAAACAGCTATTTGGACAACATTTCAAATCCATTCATTCAACAACACAAAAACGACTTATGTTTAGAATAATATGCTACTTTTCTGGTGTACTACTACTGTACTTGTCGCGTACCATGGAGATGTTACTGCTTCGCGTGGAATGTTCCATGGTATGACATTAAACAAATCTGTCTTGCAATACATGTATTCTTACCGTGAGTGGGCTCGCCTGTTCACTGATCTGACCAGTAACTTGGTCACCTGCTCGTCCCTGCGGTTTAAAGCCATACTGTGGAGTATTTCAAGCAGGGTGCAGCTCCCCCACCTGAAAATCTACACACTGCACCATCAAACCCTTTCATACAGATCTTATCCCCCACTCGTTTAGCTTTGTTGAGCTCGTTATTAGTTCATCAAAATATCTCTACATCTAGTCATAGTTTTAGTTGTTAGCGTTGACCAAAGGTAGGTCCACAAACTGAACTCTGCTCCCTTCCTCTCTCTCTTCTTGCTGTCTGCTTGTCCCACGACTAACTGGCTTTCATCCCTCCAGATATTATGGTCCCGGGGGTGAGTTGGGCCCTATCAGACGGCACACTCAAAGGTACAGAGCATGTTCTGTGTGTCCCGTTTTGAAAAGCAAAAAAAAAAAAAAAAAAGTTACCCACGTTTATTTTTTTATTTTAATTTTCAACCACCAAACCACCCCAACCAACCACCACCGGCCACGAACACCCTCCATGGGGCGCTATAGGGTCCTCCTCAGTCCAGCTCTCTCCCATTCGCTCGCAGTCAGTCAGATGCTGTGCTGTTCTTTTCTCTGTCGTGAGTTTGTCTCCTCACAGATCCATCCACTGTCCACACTGCACCACTCACATCATGACGCTGACCTCTGACCTCTTCAATGCCCAAACTGTGGCGCGGGAGCCTCGGAGGGCACAATGTCGCCAAAGCAGCGCTGGAAGAAGTGCTCAATGTTGTCACTTTAAGGGCACGTACGGGATGTCGTTCAGTACAGATAAATGCAGTTGTTAGGGTCAAAATGAGACCACAGAGTGTGTTCTGCTTCTTTTTATTGCTATTTATTCTCTGAAAACTAGGAAGTGCGCTGTTAGCATGCTAGTTGTTGTTAGTATCAGTGTGATGTCAAAACTGCACTCTGAACATTGTGAAAAATGCTTTAAAACTCTTATTATGCACGGAATGTATTTGCAAAGTGAGGAATAAGTTTGGAGAGTTTGAACTTAACTGGGGATGTTTCACTCACGTGTTTTAAGACAGTAAAAATCAGTTACAGCGCATTCTGCTCAGATACATGAACTTTGAAAGTAAAAAGTATGTATTTCTCACAGATTTTGAGGATTTGTTGAAGTGTGATTTTGATGAAGAATTGTACTGATCTTTGGTCAACAGTAGCAATTTCAATCCATTTCTTAGCTCTTCTTGAGAATTTTAAGCATATATCTTAGTTTGCTCAAAGTTCAACTCAAAGCCTTTAGGCAGCATGTAAAAAAAAACTCTTACCATAGAAAAAGTGCTTCCTACTTTTCAGTCCAGTTCAGAAATGTGGAGAAAGTACGGATACCTACTCTCAAATGTAGTTAATTCACTATTAAAAGTTAAAAAGTATCCACTGCAGGATGCTGGACACAGCGCGGGATGTGCAGCGCAGGATGCTGGACGCAGCGCGGGATGTGCAGCGCAGGATGCTGGACGCAGCGCGGGATGTGCAGCGCAGGATGCTGGACGCAGCGCGGGATGTGCAGCGCAGGATGCTGGACGCAGCGCGGGATGTGCAGCGCAGGATGCTGGACGCAGCGCGGGATGTGCAGCGCAGGATGCTGGATGCAGCGCAGGATGTGCAACGTGGGATGCTGGACGCAGCGCAGGATGCCGGACGCAGCGTGGGATGCTGGACGCTCCTGGACTCAGCGCGGGATGCTGGACGCAGCGCGGGATGCTGGACGCAGCGCGGGATGCTGGACGCAGCACGGGATGCTGGACGCAGCGCAGGATGTGCAGCGCAGGATGCTGGACGCTCCTGGACTCAGCGCGGGATGCTGGATGCTCCTGGACGCAGCGGGGGATGCGGGATGCTCCTGGACGCAGCGGGGGATGCTGAACGCAGCACAGGATGCTGGACGCAGTGCAGGACGCAGGATGCTGGACGCAGGATGCTGGACGCAGGATGCTGGACACAGCGCAGGATGCTGGACGCAGCGCGGGATGCTGGACGCAGCGCGGGATGCTGGACGCAGGATGCTGGACGCAGCGCGGGATGCTGGACGCAGCGCGGGATGCTGGACGCAGCGCGGGATGCTGGACGCAGGATGCTGGACGCAGCGCGGGATGCTGGACGCAGCGCGGGATGCTGGACGCAGGATGCTGGACGCAGCGCGGGATGCTGGACGTAGCGCAGGATGCTGGACGCAGGAAGCTGGACGCAGCGCGGGATGCTGGACGCAGGATGCTGGACGCAGGATGCGGGATGCAGCGCAGGATGCTGGACAGCACACATGCTCGGCTTTGGAGATGCCCTGGAAGAGGAAGTTGAGTTGTGAGCGAGCGGGCGAATTGCACCTTCTCTTGTGTCATCGATACTCGTGCACTGATCTCACAGTCTTTACTTTAAAAGAGACTCCTGAAGTCCAGGGACAGAGGGACAGCTTCTTCCTGTCCCAGTTCATTGTGATTCAGATAAGAATCCAGGCCAAAGTGTTGCAGGTACAGTCTGTTAATGTAACTCAGTCCAATCATATTTGTAAATGGGCCATATTTACATTCATTTAAAATCCTTTAAAACACCACATTGTGTAAACTGCAATAATCTGTGTTGTGCAAAAGTGCTTTTTGAAGTGTCTAATGTGTTGAACACAGTTTTACTGCTCCTAGTCTTGTTAAATCAGACACTAGGCGCAAAACGTTCTCATTTGCATTGTCTCCGCCTGCTGCGTTTGTGCTGCGTTTGTGCTGCGTTTGTGCTGCGTTTGTGCTGCGTTTGTGCTGCGTTTGTGCTGCGTTTGTGCTGCGTTTGTGCTGCGTTTGTGCTGCGGCCTGAGGGAGATCTCCCTGCACAAGCTTTTTGCTCCAGTTTAGCACATGCAACACGTTTCGCTTACTAAATCTGGCCCTTGTTGTATCTGACATTGAGAAACTCCCAATCCAGTCACAGTATGAGCTTTGTTTTGAGAGGAACAGTTATGGTAATCACTCGCTGTATTTAAAATGACCTGGACATGTCTCGCATCTGGAAAAGCTTTGCTGGGTTTCAGGGATTTGAACATTATTTCTGCACAATGTGCCTCTTGACACATTCACAGAAGTTAATTACCCATATTTTCCAGACAATAAGTCTTTTTTCATACTTTTGGCCGGGGTGCGACTTATACTTATACTTATACTTGTACTCCCATTTGTTATTTTCACACTTGCAACTGCATTTCATACTCCAGTGCGACTTATATATGTTTTTTTCTTCTCTTATTATGCATTTTTTGGCTGGTGCGACCTATAGTCCGGAAAATACGATGTATAAACAGGACAAAAAAAGCATCCACCATCACAAAATTGTTTGTCAATGTCTCAACAAGATTTATCAAGTGAATTGATTACACTGCTTTAAGAATACGGTTTTGAGCCAGAGAATGTAAAACATGTCATCCATTTGCATGACATGTTTTATGTTTCATGTTTTGGAGCTTTTTTATGACACCCGGACAGTTGGAAATGTCTGCAAGTAGGCTAACGTTTATTAGCATAGCCACGCAATAATATGTAGACTAGCATCAGCCAGAACGACCTGAAACAAAGAGGTCAGCCTGAGTCTGGAGTGACCTCTGTAAGTCCACTGGTCCCTCCTGACCACAGTCCTACAGTTCTAGACAAACAGGGTCTTTGGAGACGTGCAGAGAAAGAATCCTTGCCCACTGTCCAGCAGACGGCGCAGCGCCTTTCGTCCTCAAGATGGCAGTAAACGATGAACATTAAACTAATTAAACTCGTCTAGAAGAAACTAACTACATTTTAAAATTTAGAACATTATAAAATGACTCCTATTCGCCTCTGATTTTAACCAAATTTGCATCAATTATTAAAATTTCAAGCATTGACGCGATAGCGCCCCCTACAGAGTTATATCCAAATATACATAATGAGATAGAGTAAATTGTCTTTTGAAAATCTTAAACATTTTCCACAGAATTCGTTTTCGACCTTCCAATCACAAACGCTATTTTTGACAGTTTTGCCAAAATTTAAAATAGCAACCTTTTGTAAATGAGCACTTTTACACTTTATAATTTAACTTCAAATTTGGTGACTATGATCTTTAAGAACGGAGCGTCAAAAGTGATCACATTTTTGGGTTGAAGCATTACGATGTCAGAGCATCGGAGCCGTACATTTCCCTGACTGTTGTGTCATTTACCGCGCTGATGCACAGGAGCATGTTATTCAAATGAGGCTGAGTGAGGGCCCCACATCAAAACGGGGCTTGGTAGTACTCCAAAGTGAAATATTACCTTTGGTGCTACTTCTTTGAGAGTGAAGTAGAATAACATAGCAGAGCATATAGTTTGAAAATATGTTATACAATCTCATCACACACGTAATTTAACCACAGTGAGGCTATTACAGGATTGTTTAGATCTGCATCTATGACGTCAAAGGCCCTCGTCCCAGGCACATTCTACATCCTAAACCGGCCCCGCTCCTGCAGTCCTGGTTTGCTCTTTTTGTGCTGTCTTTGGGTAAACTTCCTGCACCAGAAACAACAATAACACAGCACATTTGAATAGACGCGGCCCCACAGTCCCACAGGATAAAGAGCTGAAGGTCCTAAGCTTAAAATGAGCTTAAACATGCATTATGTGACTTATGTGGGGATTTTTGCCATGGAGATGTTATTGTTTCGACTCAAATTTTCCACAATATTGCCTTTAATGTATCTGTTTCCATGGAGACAAACAAGTGGAGCCAACAGGTCAAGTTACAGCTCAGATCTGTGAAGAGGCGACTCTCCTTATGGTGAGAATGCATATTTTCTAACACATTTTTGAGACTAAAAACGTTAAATGCCATACTGTGGAACATGCCAGGTAAAGATAAGATAAGATAATCCTTTATTGTCCCACATGGGGAAATTTCATTGTTGCAACGCAGGTAGATCCTGAGGTAGATACAGAAGAAAAGAACAGATCACTTATAGGAAGTTTAAAAAACACTCTCAGTAGAAGAAGAACTCCCATAGACAAAACCTCCCCTTTCCCAACAAGGGATGGAGGGGAAAAATAATAAAGATAAAAATAAATAAATACCATTGCATGTGATCACGACATTGCACATGAATTGCACATGAATTGCACATGAATTGTAAAGCATTGTGCACCGCTAATTATGACATTTAAAAGTGGCTTTGGGAGTGTCTATGTCCCTATTTCATGTGACATTTTAATCACATAGACATTACATATAATTGTGTCAATGTTGTGTTCAAATTGTCACTTCGCCAACAAAATGTTTGGATGAATGTCTGGTGCCTTCTGTTGGTAAACAAAAACAAAACTGATTTTCCCTTGTCAGGAACAGACCCTTGAGCTCCATATACAGGCTGCAGAGGGAATTACATACATTTTCTAACTTAAAGGAATAATGGACGATTTTTCGCCGATTTGAGAGCTCAAGCTGAAGTGCACATGCCACTCGCCCCGTGCACATGCCACTCGCCCCGTGCACATGCCACTCGCCCGGTGCAGAAGCCACTCGCCCCGTGCACATGCCACTCGCCCCGTGCACACATGCCACTCGCCCCGTGCACATGCCACTCGCCCCGTGTACATGCCACTCGCCCCGTGCACATGCCACTCGCCCCGTGCACATGCCACTCGCCCCGTGCACACATGCCACTCGCCCCGTGCACATGCCACTCGCCCCGTGCACATGCCACTCGCCCCGTGCAGAAGCAGAGAAAAGCCTCACGACTACACGTGCGTTTGTTTATTAGCGCGACGGATTGCATCATCTCTCGTCTCTGTAGATTTCCGTCTCTTCTGAGCTCGAACTGTCTTTCTCTGTCTTAATTTTGTCCTGTCACTGAGGGAACTATATTATGATAGATCAATGCGCTTAGACACAGGGAAACGTGCTGCTCTCCTGGGGACGAGCCACACGAGGCTGCAGGTGAACAAGGCTCTGCAGGTGAGTGAGGCTCTGCAGGTGAACGAGGCTCTGCAGGTGAACCAGGCTCTGCGGGTGAACGAGGCTCTGCAGGTGAACGAGGCTCTGCAGGTGAACCAGGCTCTGCAGGTGAACGAGGCTCTGCAGGTGAGCGAGGCTCTGCAGGTGAACGAGGCTCTGCGGGTGAACGAGGCTCTGCGGGTGAACGAGGCTCTGCAGGTGAACGAGGCTCTGCAGGTGAACCAGGCTCTGCAGGTGAACGAGGCTCTGCAGGTGAGCGAGGCTCTGCAGGTGAACGAGGCTCTGCAGGTGAACGAGGCTCTGCAGGTGAACGAGGCTCTGCAGGTAAACGAGGCTCTGCGGGTGAACGAGGCTCTGCGGGTGAACGAGGCTCTGCAGGTGAACGAGGCTCTGCAGGTGAACGAGGCTCTGCAGGTGAGCGAGGCTCGGCAGGTAAACGAGGCTCTGCAGGTGAACGAGGCTCTGCAGGTGAACGAGGCTCTGCAGGTGAACGAGGCTCGGCAGGTGAACGAGGCTCTGCAGGTGAACGAGGCTCTGCAGGCGAACGAGGCTCTGCAGGTGAGCGAGGCTCTGCAGGTGAACCAGGCTCTGCAGGTGAGCGAGGCTCTGAAGGTGAGCGAGGCTCTGCAGGTGAACCAGGCTCTGCAGGTGAGCGAGGCTCTGCAGGTGAGCGAGGCTCTGCAGGTGAACCAGGCTCTGCAGGTGAGCGAGGCTCTGCAGGTGAACCAGGCTCTGCAGGTGAGCGAGGCTCTGCAGGTGAGCAGTAGGTGCGTTCTATGCTTGACACGTGGCAGGACTAATCGGCAGTCCACGCCACGAGGAAATGAGACTCAGATTTGGGCCAGAAAATCGTCCATTACGCCTTTAAAACAATGCCTACAATTTAAAAACACTTAAAAAAACAACATATCATATTAAGGCATTGAGAGTGCTCTTCGCTGTCAGCAATAACTTCATAAGTTGAGGCAATGTAACTGCTATGCTAATGCTAATGCATCCTCGTCCTCTGATGGTTTATGAACTTAAGAAGAAGACTGAATTTGTACCTGGGATGCAACTATCCAGGGGAAATTGAAACAGAATAAATGTAAAATGTAAATGAAGCTAAACAAAACTCCTGGATGTTTTGGATGAGGGAACAATGTTTAAACCTGGTTTAAAGCTCACACTTTACATGAGATGTGTGAGTGAAAGTGTTCATCTGTGCAGAGTGATAATAGATATATCATCTCTGCTTTCCTTTGTACAAGTGTGGATTGTGTGTGTAGAAGTGAACAGAAGGTGCTCTCTCTCTCTCTCTCTCTCTCTCTCGTCTTCTGGAGACATGAATATTTCTGATTTGGGCCCAGTGGTAACTCGACTGTTGCGGTGGAAAACAAACGTTTATGGCAGCAACGAAAATTGAGATGTTGGTGTAAAAACCTAAACTTTTAGTAAAACATGAAAACGTCTCCCTCCAAATGTGTTCGGAACGCTCTCCTGGAACCACGCTGCCGCTTTTCTTTAACATGTGAAGTGCATTTGGCATTAGTATTGTAGATGATAAGTCACAGTCATTACTAAACGAGAACAGGCTGAGAGGGGAGCAGTCAGTTACTAAAGTTTGTTCATGCTAAAGTTTATATTGGAATAGTAGGCAGAAGGTCAAGGAAGCACATTAAACAGGCCTTTGGTCACGTCGGCATTAAGATACTTCACATTTGGAGAACACGCTGGACACCTGGGTTTCCAGAATGATCTTTCAGCAGAATGAATGAATACTGAAGTTGAAGTAAATTTGAAATGAGGCAACGTGACTGATGTGCTTATAATGTTCGTACATAATAGATACTCAGAACACGTCCGGTGAGGGTTTATGGAAATAAAAACTGTGCATGAAACCTCAGGAGTTTTACCTGAGATGTTGAAACTGAGTGATTTGTGACACTCCAAGGACCTCGTGAACAGGGTTAATAAAAGTGTGAATGAAGCAAAATACATTATTAAAAGACTGAATAAGTCCACTGTGCATTGTTTAATTAGCTGAAAGTATTGTCAGTGAAATAAAAGAGAGAGTCATGTTAGGAGCAGGAGACAGTTCTGTCGCCATGGAGACATGATGATCGAGTCAGGAGGAAGACATTACACTGAGATATCAATCAAATCATCAAATGTAATCAATATCGTGACCCATGCATCGAGATACATATCTAATCTTGACAAAACGATATTGTTGCGGAGGAGCAGAACATTGAATCTGCTTTAAGTGCGTATTTGGAGGGTTTTGAAAGGTTTTAGACTAAATGAATTAAAGGTTTTTTCAGACATTGTTTGGCAAGTTTCTCTCCCAAACAATCAGAGACATGTTTGAAGGGTTTAAAGTCTGAACAGAGACAGGAAGATGAGGAGGAGCTGCTGAGGAAGAGCACGAGGATGACACACAGACTGGTACAAACAGAGACTTTACTCTGTTAAATAAAATACAAAATAAAACTAAATATTCAGAAAAGTGAAGGAAGTGTGGATACTTATTTTACATCATATTAACCTATTCTACCTATATCTAAACAGTGCTAAATGAACGAGAGCCTAAACATTTTATCAAACATTTCCTTTTTTAGCAAATGTGGGCTGTTCTAATTAGTGTCATACATTTTGAAATAGATTTGATCCTTATTTTAGTAATACATTTAAAAGTATTTTGTTAAGAGCAATTATTTCTTGATGCAAAGTATTCAAAAGTGTCTGAAATAACCACATAACATGAAGAAAATACCCGCCTAGTATCGGGTCCCATAACATTGATATTGGCCTGAAAGGTGCAGTACACAACAAGTTTTGACCACATGTTAATTTGCCAGACGTCCTGAGAGAAAAGTCATGAATGCTTTGAGTAAATACTTTATTTTGAGTTCCTAAACATTAGATTCCAAAGTAAAGCTACCCCAGAGCAAGTTTAAAGGACAATGCAATACAAATAATGCAGATTACGTGTCTTTTAAATGAATAAATGAGCGTTTTGGACCACGCTGCGTCTCATCTCAGTGGCACTCGCCGTGATCGATGGGAAATAGCCTCATTTCAAGCTAATGCGTTCTGAAACATGGAGCTGATCCGTACAAACTCTGGCTGTGCTCGTCATAAACAACATTCCTGCTGCTTCACTTCCTCACCTTTTCACGTTACCACGGAAACGGCTTGGCCAACCACCAGAGAGGTGCCTGAAGAAGAAAACATGTTGGCAAGCCAGGGTTTGGAGAAATGGAGCGAAATATGAATCGCATACAACACAGACATTCATAACATGCTAGCGCGCTAAGCTAATACGCGGTTTGGCTAACGATAGAAGGGTGGAGCAGGTGCGCGGCGGCTCCATTACGGTCCGCTCTGGCTCTTTATCATCATGAAGGAAGAGTAACCGTCCAAACCCCATGTGCCTCCCATCTGCGTCGTGCCGTTATCTAATCTCTCATCTGCTTTATTACGATTGATTGCTTTTCTATCCAGTCGCGTTCATAAAGTAGTTTGATTACACTAAATAGAGCTTGATACTATAATGATGTTCGAGATCATTATAAATCCCATAAATGGTTCTCAACCGCAGATTGCTGTTCTCACTGGTGTGTTTGTTAGATGTGCAAGGAAATATTAAGCCAGTATAGAAATACTTTATGTGAAGTGTGATTTCATGTTTTTCCGAGCTTGTAAGCAAAAGGAACAATCTCCTAGAGCCGCAATGATTATGTTTTATGGTCGACTATAAAAGAGTAATTGTCATTTAGATATCGTAATCATTTATCCAGGTTAAACAGACTCTAAAACACAGAGGCGTTGTTAAATCCAAAATGGAGATGTCAGCAATGCATTTTTTTGGTAAATGTTATCTTATTAAAAACCCTCATTCGCTTTATTTTTTTCAACCTCTTCTTAGTTAGTCATGTATATTAGTTTTGAAGGCGCAATGGATGATTTTTTGGCGATTTGAGAACGCAGGTGGAAGTGCACATGCCACTCCCCCGTGTGGACTGATACAACACACACGTGCGTTTGTTTCTTAGCGCAACGGATCGCATCACATCTCTCGTCTCCCGTAGATTTCTGTCCACTTCTGCGTCAGCTCGAACTGTCTTTCTCCGTCTTCATTTTGCCCCATACACTGAGGGAACTATATTATGATAGATCCATGCGCTTAGACACGTGGAAACGTGGGGACGAGCCTGACGCAGCTGCAGGTGAGCGGTAGGTGCGTTTTATGATTGATACGTGGCAGGACAAATGATTTATCCACACCACGAGGAAATATGATACAAAATTTGCTGAAAAAAATCGTCCATACCACCTTTAAGTCTTTAACGTACACTGATCGTAAACATAATGACTGCCTCGTGGACTCGCGACAGCCTTGCAGTCGGGGTTAGATCCTTCAGAGACTATGATCGTTGTTATGATCGTGCTGCATTCGGGTCTTTCCACGTGCTAAACCTTCACAAAATACATGACAATATAATGCTAAGCCGCGTCGTCTTGCACGTTGTCAGACCTCGTACACGTGAATCGAAGCGCTTAGGTTTTCACTCTTAAATTCTCCGTTCATCCTCGTCACCCTGAGCCCGGCGATCAAAGTCGGTTCATGACGTGATGTTGCAGCTTCATCTTTGTTGGCACTACGAGATTATAAGCAATAACCATATCTATCTGTGTCCTTTGTACTGTAGCCACCATCCCATCGCCATTTACGACAACAAGCGTCTCTACTTTGTAATTTGTTTAGTTAGAACATTAATTGCATTCAAATGAAAGAAAGGATCATGGTTAATGTAATGAGTGGACGCACAGTAGTATCCTTGACTTACTGCAATACAAATATATAACCCTTAACCCACTGTTTGCTTTGGCTCAAACATCTGTCATTTTGCATCCAAATATAGTCATAACCCGAATAAATGTGGGATTGATGAATAAATATAGATATATATATACTCGCACCAGCTAACAAATGCATAATAAAGAAGTAGAAAATATATATAAGTATTAATCACATATTCTAATTAATCACGTTGATACAATCTAAGACCAAGAACAGACATTTCATCTTGAAATGCACTTTAAATAATAACAGATGAGAGAACATGGTGAATAGGTGTACGTATGCTAACGCTAACACCTTCAGCTACATGAGGCACAGACAGAACTGTGGTAAGTGTCTGGTATGTTAACGTAACATATGAACAGTTATTCAGATAACTATAGCATAAAGAACATGTAACAAGTTTACCAAAGCATCAGTTTTACCCCAAATCACTAAATCCATTGAATTCTTCTTCCTCTGTGTCACTTTTAAACAACTCCACAAACTCCGGAGGAAGAGGAAGTGCAGATTCTTCTTCTGCGTCGCTGAGAGCCTAGAATGCCCACTTGTGGTTGCCAGTGTGAAAATAATGAACAAAATTATATAATCATGTGTTAATAATATCACATGTAAGTCGCACAGACAAAAAATAGATGTGCGACTTATAGTCCGGAAAACCCGGTACATGCATCTTTCATTTTTTAACAGATTTTAAAATAATAAGCATTTAAACGTTGCTTAAGTCTGGTAAAGGCTTCAATAAAAGTTTGATGGCACAAGGTGTAGGTAGCAGTGTGAAGTGCAGTGGCAAATACATTTCATTTTTCATAACTTGTGAGGCCAGTAATGCAGAAGGATCTCACGTCTTTGTGGAATTACGACGCATCATTTTTCACTTTTCCTGTGGGAGACTTAAACTTGCATCTACATCATCTCTTGAAATAAATACATTCTAATATAGTTTTCTCAACTGTGGACCATTACTCTCAGTTTTGATTTTCCTAGATCGATAATGTCCAAACATAATAATGCATTGGATTTATTTTTCAAGACTCCCTTAAAGTGCTGTACTTTGCATTATTCATTCACACCACATACGGTCCAAACGGGGCTCCTCCTCCTTAAGTGACCCGTACTGGCCCATTAAGGCGGCCCACAGTGAACCCTGAGAGGTCTGGCTCACTTTGCCTATCGGGACACTTTAGCTGGAGATGATTGGATACGAGAGAACACTGACAGATACAAACAGAACATTATTCCTCACCAGACGCCGTTACAAACCGCCATATTTCCACTGAGCTAACGTGAACTATCAGCTGTTTCCTGTCTGTCGACGCACAGCACTCGCAGCCAAACCCCAAAACATCGTATTTCCAGTGCAAAATGCCTCAAATGTCCTACGTAAAGAGACGTTATCGCGGGGGTTACGTTCCAAAAAGAACCCGCGATAGGCGAAATCCGTGAAGTAGAAACCTTTATTTTTTTAGTTATTATCCTATGAAATACTCCATAAAACATTGAAAGCAAGGAACAAAACCTTTTTACAGGCCCAAGCATTTGTTTAACAAATAAAAGTACTGGATAAACGTTTGTTGTTGTTTTAAGTTGAACTTTTTCTGCGATAGTTAGCATCTTCCTCTGCCTTTTGGGCCCGACCGCAAGTGCCTTTTGTTAGTTTCTTAAGTTTCACTTCTCTAAGTTTCACTTCTCATGCCTGACAGCTAGGGGGCGATACTGTTCTGTTTACCTGTATTACGTGTCTGGGTGGGACCGAGGTAGACGTTGTTGTGTTGCTAACGTGAACGTGGTGTTCGCTAAATAAATGAACCAAACCTAAAGTGGAGTTATCATTTGGACTAACACTTTTGTCGGTGCAGAACGTTTTGTCGACATTGTGGGTGTCAATAACGGTGTAACGTTATTGACACACAGGTAGAGAAGACGCGGAGAGACTGTTTAGCCAATGATGCAAATCCGTGAAGCAGCGAGAGCGTGAAAAGTGAACCGCGTTATAGCGAGGGTTCACTGTATACGGTCTTTGCCATAGCACAGGGAGGGAAAGGTTGCTCTAATAATACAATAAATTCACTATAACAACCAAAGTTATAAATGTAATGATTCAAATGTTGCTCCTTTTGTCATCTTCCTTCACATTTATCATTCTGAGCTTTAAGTAAAACATGTCCAAAACCAAAACATACTCGCTCTAGTTTTCTCTCTCACCTCTCCAAGAAATGAATGCAAATTAACTTATATTTTTCACCTTTACAATATATTATTGATTTAAACAATTCTGCAGTGACGCCCCGAGTGATTTTACTCCAACTAATTTTAATCAACGCAAAAACGTGACAATATAATCAATTATGCCAGCAAATGAAAAATAACATTCAACTTGCATTTTTAATGATTGTTTCAGCATGAACATAACACCTCGGCGTAATGACTTCATTTGGGTTTGAAAGTTGTAAGTCATTTGTGAAAGTGAGAAAAGGACCCCACGACACAAAGCTTAAATACTTAATGTGGGGAACTTGGCTTATGAATATTTAATCTCCCTGGATGTCTGGAGGAGAGTATTGGGCCGGGCTGGGCAGCGTTCCACATAAAGTAGGTAGATTTTAATTTTGAATGCTTTCTTTGCTGTCGCCGGATGTATTTTTACGTCTGCTGCAGGACATATCGTGAATGGAATCTGATGTTTTCTGTTGAATGGGGTTTGACGGAGCGTTTGGTGGAAGTAATGAGATCGCCTGTGGGAATAACGGGACCTGACACGGAGCTAAGGTGAAGGCGGCCCGAGAATAATGTGAAAGGAAACTCTGTCAAAGGCGTTTCCATGACGAACTGGGCTGGACAATACCAGAAAACACAACTCAAGCCTCCGCATAGACTCACTCTCTCTCCTTTGTCTTCCCGTTTCAGCTTCTCTGCGACGTGTTGATTTGCTTTTGGACATAGTAAGTTATGTTAAATTTGAGCAAATGAGTGATGATCTAAACACGTCCAAAGACATGCATTTGTTTGGTAAAAATTGGAAGCGCTAAATCCGCCCTATGGTGTTGAAAATGTGCATATTCTGCTATAACACTTAAAACATTGCATCTGGTTCATCCAATGTATATGTCCATATTATGACTTTTTTACCATTAATTTAGAAATAAAGTAAATCATTGACGGATGGTGAACTTCAGCAATTAGCGCCAAAGTGGTGGAGCCGGCGTTTCCGTGTCCGATCACCGGCTCCACCACGAGCCGCACGCACCACGAGCGAGCGGCGCCGCTTCTCCTCCGCTGCACCGGCGTTTCCACGCCCGAAAACCGGCTCCGCGCTCCCGCACCCGCCGCCCCGGAGGTCTGTACATGGGCGAAGGTGTGGCCCCAGCCCGCCACAGGAGCAGACACGGAGAGCGGGGCACCGGCTCCACCCGGAGAAAAGCAGCCCCATACAACCAAGGTACAGCCCCGTTTCTCTGCTTTACCCGCTCCACAGACGGGGGCGATCTGGTCACAAAACTGGACTCAAATGCGTCTTGATTGGGCTAGAGCAACGCCGGCGTCTGGTATGTGGACTGCCGCTTCTGTCCCAACGTCTTTGTTTTGTTAGTCGTTTCCATTGTTTTGTTTTGTTCCCGCGTCTCTGTGTTGTCTTCTGTCTACATCCCTGTTCCTTAACTTCATCGGACATTACTGCACCGTCCATCGCTCATCTCCTCCCTCACTCCTGGACTATCTACTGCCCTAGCCGCCAGCTAACAGCTGGCTTAACACCTGCGGAGGTCCGTCATGGTATCGCGGGGCCTCCCTGCCGTGCAGACAAGGTCTGGGGCAACCAACGCCACTCACTCCACCAGCTTCAACACCCGGTCCACTGCTGCTTTTTCACAACTCTCTGCCCACCAGCTTCTAGTTAACCAGCCTCTAGCCACCGCCAACATTCTAACTGGATTACTCTCATCTGCTGCTACGTTCCATCTCCTCCTCGGACTATCACTCCCACGCCTCCAGGCCACCGCTCCACCAACTTCTCGCCTACTCACCTTCACCGCTGCTGACCTTCACCTCCTCAACCATAACCACCTTCGCCAGCCCCGCTACATCCACAGGGGCTCTGGTCTCTCCCATAACCAACACTCCAACGACGGCTCACCTATCCCCTCACTCTGGACTAGTTTTCGCCCCCCTGTCACCCCCACCTGCCGCACTGCCAACCTCAGCAACCTCCGCCCCCCCACCCCTGCGCCCCCATCCATCTCCGCGCCCCCATCCATCTCCCTTGCACTGCTGAACTGCCGCTCCCTCGCCAACAAATCACCTGTTATATCTGAACTGCTACTGGACAATAACATTGATCTGCTTCTCCTCTGTGAAACATGGCAACAGCCCCTGGACTTCTATGCTCTCAACCAAGCCACTCCCTCCAACTACACTTACACTGCCAAACCCCGCCTCTCCGGGCGTGGGGGAGGTCTTGCTGTTATTCATAAAAAATCTACATCCATCACTGAACTGAACCTCAACCTTCCATCCATCTCATCATTTGAATACCTCGCCTTCTCCCTCCCCAACTCTATCACCGCTATCCTGATCTATCGTCCCCCAAAGCCCCACCCCTCTTTCCTCACTGAATTGTCTGAACTCCTCACCATCGCATCCTCTCTCTCTGCCCGCCTCCTACTCACTGGTGACTTCAACATCCACATTGACTGCCCCAACGCCCCACTGACATCCGACTTCCTCTCTCTCCTGGACTGCTTCCATCTCACCCAACATATTGACTTCCCCACCCATACCAAAGGCCACACTCTGGACTTAGTCTGTTCCTCTCTCCTACCCATATCTAAGCCCCACCCCCTCCCCTTCCCACTCTCTGATCATCTCTGCATCCTTTTCTCTGCCCCCCTACCCTCGCCCCACAACCCCAAAAAACGCACCATCACCTACCGCAATATCAAGTCAGTCAACCCCCTCACGCTCTCCCAGCTCATATCCTCTGCTTTCCCCCCTGACTCCCCCCCCTCTTCCCCCGACGACTATGCTGTCATGCTCAACACCACCCTCTCCGACTCCCTTGACTCCCTAGCCCCCTGGAAAACCTCCTCCGTCTCATACATCAACCCCGCCCCCTGGTACACCCCTGAACTCCGCACCATGAAGCAGACTGGCCGCCAACTCGAACGACTCCTCAAAAGAACCCGCCTCACCGTCCACGCCGAAGCTTTCAAATTACACATCTCCTCCTACCGTGACGCTCTCCAAGCCGCCAAATCTGCCCACCTCTCCACCCTCATCAACAGCTCCCACCGGAGCCCTCGCACCCTGTTCTCCACCGTCAACAAACTGCTCCAGCCACCGGACATCACTCCACCCTCCTCCCCTGACCTCTGCAACTCTTTCCTCCTTGCCTTCAATGACAAAATTTCCAAAATCAACAGCTCCATGACTGCCGTCTCCATTAACTCCATCACCACCCCCACCCCTGCCCCCCCTCCGCTCCCTGACCACCCACCCTTCCCTGCCCTCACCACCTTCTCCTCTGTTAACTCCTCTCATATCATAGACCTCATCACCGCTTCCAAAACCACCACCTGCTCTCTCGACCCCCTCCCAACGACTCTAACCAAGGCCTGCCTCCCTGCTCTCATCCCCCATTTCACCACCCTCTTCAACCAGTCTTTATCCCTCGGCCATGTTCCTTCCATCTACAAACTGGCCTCCATCACCCCCATCCTCAAAAAACCCACCCTAGACTCCGCCAACCTCTCCAACTACCGCCCCATCTCCAACCTGCCGTTCCTCTCAAAAACGCTGGAACGCATCGTCGCCGCCCAACTTCACACCCACCTCCAGTCAAACAACCTCTATGAACCCCTCCAATCTGGCTTCCGCCCACTTCACAGCACTGAAACAGCCCTGGTCAAAGTACTCAACGATCTCCTCACCTCTGCAGACTCCGGGGCCCTCAACATCCTGTTACTACTAGACCTCAGCGCAGCCTTTGACACTATAAACCATTCCATCCTCCTACAAAGGCTGCGCCAACTGGGTGTTGAGGGCTCTGCACTTGACTGGCTCACATCCTACCTTACCAACAGGCAAGAGTTCATTTCCCTCTCCGGTCACTCATCCACCCTCTCCCCAGTAACGCAGGGGTCCCCCAGGGCTCAGTCCTCGGCCCCCTCCTCTTCATCTGCTACATCTTCCCCCTTGGTCACATCCTCCGCCAACTCAACCTGGACTTTCACTGCTACGCTGACGACACCCAGATATACCTCACCACCAAATCCACCCAAAACCCTCCCCTCAGCCACATCCAAACCTGCATCTCTACAATACAATCATGGCTCACTCTCAACTTCCTCAAACTGAACAGTGACAAAACAGAGCTCCTCCTCATTGGCACCAAATCCACTCTCAATAAAACTGGTCCCTTCTCACTCAGCATCGACACCTCGACCATCACCCCCTCTACCCTGGTACGCAATCTCGGTGTCATCATGGACCCCACCCTCTCCTTCACTCCCCATGTCAGCCACATTGTCAAGACCTCATACTTCCACCTCCGCCGCATCGCCAAAATCCGACACTGCCTCACCCTCCCCGCTGCTGAATCCCTCATCCACGCCTTCATCTCCTCCCGCCTTGACTACTGCAACTCCCTCCTCACTGGCATCTCCTCCCATTCCCTCCACAGACTCCAAATGGTCCAAAACTCCGCTGCCCGCCTCCTCACCCACACCCGGTCCCGTGATCACATCACTCCCGTTCTCCGCTCTCTCCACTGGCTCCCCATCAAGCAGCGCATAAACTTTAAAATACTCCTCCTCACCTTCAAAGCTCTTCACCACCTTGCCCCCCCCTACCTGTCTGACCTCCTCATCCCCCACCGCCCCTCCCGAGCTCTCCGATCCTCCTCCTCTCTCACCCTGACTGCACCAACATCCCGACTCAAAAGTTTTGGCGACAGAGCATTCTCCCGAACAGCACCCCGACTCTGGAACTCCCTCCCCCAACCTGTCCGCCACTCTCCCTCACTCACAACATTCAAATCCCGCCTAAAAACATACCTCTTCACCCAAGCCTATGACCTCCCCTACCCCTAGCCTCCTCTACCCCATTGCCTACTCTTCTACCTCCTGTTACATCCCCATCTTTTTCTCTCTACTTCTTCTGTCTTGTTCATTTTATCTGTATATTAATGTGTTCTGTACGTGTTGTCCCCCCTGTCTGTAAATACCCCCCCCTTTTTTATTATGTTCAGCGTCTTTGGGTCACTGAAAAGCGCTATATAAATAAAAGTTATCATTATTATTATTATTAAAGCTAGAATGACCTCATAAAAGAGCTCTATTGCATTGGGATTATGACATCACGCAAATGTTCAGTTAGCCTAATGTTAAACCAATGGAAATACTACGCTTCGTTAAGTAAAGTATTGAGCGTGATAAATATATTATCAGATTGTAGAAAAAGGTTAAAGAACGTTACATAGTGAGACTAAACAGCCTCTTCACAAGAGGCTCTATCAGCACAGAAGAAATACTAGTTCAGGACCACAGAGCGCCGTGCATCTTCATCTTGAAGCCTCTAATCACTCGTTTGAAGATGGTGAGGTGAAGATTTTAAGCAGGAGAAAAGATTGTTTGAAAGAGGAGTTAAGGAAGCTATTTTTGTTAAAAAAAGAAAAACCTTCTTTAAACAGAAATGGAGGGTTAAGATTCAACCTTCCTGTAGTCTACAATGGTATTCTGAACCCCTGGAGAGGTAGAGGACCAGGGCCAGGACATTTAGGTGCTAATCAGGTACTCAGGTTGGATGAGCCAGGGTCTCACAAAGACAAAGGGGATACTAATAGCCCATTAAAGGGTTGAATAGGCTCGGTAGATACAAAGAGGGTAAGTTTCGGGTTGAAACAAACAACAAACTCATTCCTCTTCAGGAAGGCTCCGCCCAATGGGCTGGACTTACCACAGAATAGTATAATTATCTGAGTTCTCGACCTAAATTCTTTTATTGACAATGACTCTTTGATGAGAGTCGAAACGTCTAATTCTTTCTAACTGAGTCCAGATGAAACAACTGAAGCTTTTTCTACAATGGAATACGCCTGGACGAATGAGGGATTACACCGACGTATTATCAGATTGTTCCACCGCTTTCCTTTACTTTGAATAGAGTTTAAGTTCATGTATTTTTATGGATATTTTTCACTGCCGACAAAAACATAGTGTCATTTGTTGATATCGGTCGAACAGAAATGTCTTCGCGCCCCGTACCTTAAGAACACTGAATAAGTCATCGCTCCCCAATGTTGCTTAGTCGATGGCTGTTTCTGCTTAAATTAACTCAAATGAATATGTTAATTTCACTGAAATGTGTTTTTTATTATTTTATTATAGTGTGCTTGTATTCCTATGAATCTGAATGAACAAGCTAAAGACACATTTCTGCCATCGCTGTGAACAAAACAGATCATTTTTTATTATTTTGCTGCCTCTTTAAAATGAATGCGATGGAATGTTCATATTTGTACCAGGCCGTGTGCACAACTAATTCTAATTCTAGCAGTCCTGGATGGCTCTACTGCAGGGGTGTCTAAACTTTTTTCACCAAGGGCCGCATTTTGAACAGGGCAGAGGGCCACAAACCACTTGACAATGTTGAATTTGTTGAATGACAAAGCGAATCATTCGACATTTTGCATTTCACGTAATTGCGATGAGCCTCCACACATTTAATTAGACTTAGAACATTAATATTCAGTTTGTACAACATCAATAAGCCTGAATTTTCACAATTCCACAGTAAAAAGTACTACTTTTTGTTGTTTGGGCCGACATAGCAGGAAGCTGGAGGGCCAACAAAAATTGGTCTGAGGGCCGCATTTGGCCCCCGGGCCCTAGTTTGGACATGCCTGGTCTACTGAGTTTCTCTTATTATTTCTTTTTCTAACCCTTTTATATATATAACTTTCTTACTTACCTATTGTCTCTTTGCGTTATCCACTGAATGTTACGTTTCCTTCTTGATTTCCATTGGACGGACACGACTTGATTCGATGACCTCACTGTTTCTGGAGCATAAATGCAGTTAGAGTGAACGATGCGGCCCACAGATGCTAGCGCTAACGCCTCCGTGCGCTTTCAATTGTTTTGTTTCAGGGGGAATTATTTTGATGAGTTAATTTGCAGTGAAATCTGATGGTGAGAAGTTGCAGTTGCAGAAGTGCAAATGTCGCCGTGGACGAAACCTTCCAGCGGCGTCCACCCTGTCATCTCTGTACCTTCCATCGACCCCTCTAGCTTTCCTTTGTCCATCCCATCCCCCATTTCCAATTTATCCTCATTATTACGACAAAAGAGTGTGGAAATTCTTCAAGTTTGAACATTAGTGGCATTGAAATGGAGAGAAGGATCAGGGGGTGAAGAAGCCTGCGCTCTGGTGGCGTTTTGGGCGGAGTTTTTTTAGTGCGATCAGTAAAAAAAGTCGGTATTGCACCTTGTCATCCATGTTCCCCCGCTGTCCCGCCCCTCTGCCTTCTCTTCACCCCCACGCTGCCAATCGCTTCACCATCTCAGCCGGCCATTTCCGATTTTATCCATCTTGCTCAAGTATGACTCAGAAAGAGGTGTGTCAGTCCAGACCAGAGAACGTGTGTGTTTCCATGACATTTCTTTAAATATATGATTTTTTCAATACTTTACGTTGTTGTGTTGTGTCTGGGTTTTCTTCATTTGCTCTGCTGCATGTCCTGACTTTCCATAATGTCGTTTTATCCGTGCGTTTGACCCTTTGTCCCGGCAGCAGAGCATGTTGGAATTCCAGTTCTTTTTTTGGATGGTTTAACCCGTTTGCAGTTTCTTTTTGTAGGCTCAGTGCTTGCTGGATTTCTAAATTGGACGGCGCTTCTTAATTCCGGGCAGGCACTGAGTCTCAAGGTTTACAACTGACCCTTACAGCCAAGGTCCGGGGCATAAAAGCAGCAGCAGCACTCGCCCCAACAACAGCACTCGCCCCAACAGCAGCTCTCGCCCCAACAGCAGCACTCGCCCCAACAGCAGCACTCGCCCCAACAGCAGCTCTCGCCCCAACAGCAGCACTCGCCCCAACAGCAGCACTCGCCCCAACAGCAGCTCTCGCCCCAACAGCAGCACTCACCCCAACAGCAGCACTCACCCCAACAGCAGCACCCGCCCCAACAGCAGCACCCGCCCCAACAGCAGCACCCGCTCCAACAGCAGCACCCGCCCCAACAGCAGCACTCGCCCCAACAGCAGCACCTGCCCCAACAGCCGCACCCGCCCCATCAGCAGCACCCGCCCCAACAGTAGCACCCGCCCCAACAGCAGTACCCGCCCAAACAGCAGCACTCGCCCCAACAACAGCACTCGCCCCAACAGCAGCACCCGCCCCAACAGCAGCACTCACCCCAACAGCAGCACTCACCCCAACAGCAGCACCCGCCCCAACAGCAGCACCCGCCCCAACAGCAGCACTCGCCCCAACAGCAGCACTCACCCCAACAGCAGCACCCGCGCCAACAGCAGCACCCGCCCCAACAGCAGCTCTCGCCCCAACAGCAGCACTCGCCCCAACAGCAGCTCTCGCCCCAACAGCAGCACTCACCCCAACAGCAGCACCCGCCCCAACAGCAGCACCCGCCCCAACAGCAGCACCCGCTCCAACAGCAGCACCCGCCCCAACAGCAGCACTCGCCCCAACAGCAGCACCTGCCCCAACAGCCGCACCCGCCCCATCAGCAGCACCCGCCCCAACAGCAGCACCCGCCCCAACAGCAGTACCCGCCCCAACAGCAGCACTCGCCCCAACAACAGCACTCGCCCCAACAGCAGCACCCGCCCCAACAGCAGCACTCACCCTAACAGCAGCACCCGCCCCAACAGCAGCACTCACCCCAACAGCAGCACTCGCCCCAACAGCAGCACCCGCCCCAACAGCAGCTCTCGCCCCAACAGCAGCACTCGCCCCAACAGCAGCTCTCGCCCCAACAGCAGCACTCGCCCCAACAGCAGCACCCGCCCCAACAGCAGCTCTCGCCCCAACAGCAGCACCCGCCCCAACAGCAGCACTCACCCCAACAGCAGCACCCGCCCCAACAGCAGCACCCGCCCCAACAGCAGCACTCACCCCAACAGCAGCACCCGCCCCAACAGCAGCACTCACCCCAACAACAGCACTCGCCCCAACAGCAGCACTCACCCCAACAACAGCACTCGCCCCAACAGCAGCACTCACCCCAACAGCAGCACCCGCCCCAACAGCAGCACTCACCCCAACAACAGCACTCGCCCCAACAGCAGCACTCACCCCAACAACAGCACTCGCCCCAACAGCAGCACTCGCCCCAACAGCAGCACTCACCCCAACAACAGCACTCGCCCCAACAGCAGCACTCACCCCAACAGCAGCACCCGCCCCAACAGCATAAATGTGAATACTTTCACTCTCCCTCTATCAGACGCCTGTTCCTCTTTCTCTTAAATGAAGAATGATAATGGACATTTTCGCTTGAGGAGTTTGCAAACCACGCCGTAGCATATTTAAAACTATCACTACTGAAAAAAACATACAATAAGCAAAAAAATTATATATTATAAAATTATATCACTCAGTATTTTTCAACAGATCGATATCAGTTTGGTCACTGTTTTCATCTCCACGAGTTTAGATGGGCGGGATCTACAAGTGGATTAGCCAATCAGGGACATGCACAGTTTGTTTGTGTCAAAACACACTGGAATGAAAAATATTGCATATTTTTGTGGAGTCAAAAAGCACAAAACGTGCAACTTATCCGGAAAATAAAGTAATTAAGTTTGTCTATGGTTAGATCTTGACAATGTAGCGGATGCATAACGGTTGCTAAGTTATAATGTTTAAATAACCAGATAATGTGTGCTAAGTCATTTGCTATGACCAAAGAGAAATTGTATTACATCTAACAATATGAAAAGGAAATTTAGATTGATAAACTTAGCACAATGTGCCGTCTGGTTCGCTGCTGTAAGAAAACATTACCTTGAGTGTAAGCAGCTGGTGACTGTATTTATGCATTAATTTATACGTTTACAAATGTATGAATGTGCAACGCTGCTGCTTTTAATCCCCGCACCGTTTTATGATCATTTCTATCACTTGTATGTTTTCCCTACATATTCATTGCCATTCCAAATTTCATCCACCGTGTGCTTCCTGACCAGTCCCGATGTGACCGCCCCAATCGGAGAGGACAAAAGTGATGCTCGCATCGCTCAGTCTTGTGGATTGTCTTTGTCGGTGTAGACACTTTCCACCTCACACTTCACCACAGACACATCCAAACTGTTCCGTAGTCATGACATTCTAGACCTGTGCGCACCTTGACGGTCACAGGGTTTCCATAGTGACGTGTTGTGATGTATCCATTGAGGTACGAGACCAGGTTGCCCATTCTCACTCTGTATTTCCCAACAAAGACCGCTTCGGAAATGTATTTTAGACATATGTTTTGGAGAGTGGCCATGTGCAAAAGCAACCGCCCCGAGCCGAGTCCTTAATGTTCAGAGATTGTGGGGAAAGGTAAGTGGCATCGCGGAGCATTGAGGACGTCATGCTCATGGGCTTGTTTTTGGACTGGGAACTTGTGTTTTTCTGTTTCTAACAATCTGTGGGACGTCGGGCAGATTTCCAAACAGGGCGTTCGATCTTGAAAAGTGGTCCATTCTGCGAAGTTTAACACATTTCATTTATTCAAGGCGAGACACTGCGAGTGATGAGAAAAATACTTCATCCTTAGTTTACTCACAGTTTTGTTTGCATATTGGATACGTTCAAAATTTGAGGAGATTTTGAATAACTTATTTCATATTTGAATGACAAGATTTGAGAGAAAACTGACGAAAAAACAAAAAAACTATATTTAAAAAAAGCCTGTAGTGTCTCGTCTTAATTGAATAATTGGGATTGGATATTGTAATGGCTAATTAGCGGCATTGCTAATTGTATCATGATGCTAACAGTATTAGAGTCAGATAGACAAATTAAAGTCTTAATGGTTGCTATCAAATACTGCATATGTCTATAGTAAAAATGCATCTTTAACTACTCAGAACTTTATTGTCACGAATGGTTATGTCATCATACTTAAAGGTGTTACTCATAGTGTGATGAATGGGTTAAAGGAACAGCCAATAGAAGCCTGCCCGAGTGTCCCGAGATACCACTTGGATGTTTCTGAAATGAGGTCATGACCTTCAGGTTTCCACAGGTGGCGCTGTGTGATCTGAGAGGAGGCCACACCTTCCACAGCCCGGGAACCACTGACCAATCACTGTGGGGCTTCTCATTCCAGAATGTACAAAATGGCGATATTCAGAGTTTTTAAACATATACATCCATCACATTTTAAAAACTATTCCCTTAGTGCAGTTGACTTAATTAAAATAAAATACAAATAATTCTAAAATGAATTACTCAGTTTAGCAGGTACTAAAAATAAAACTTTAACATACATAAAACATTAAAACTAAATGGAAAGTTTGTTCTTCATCATCCTAACCAACCAGTCTGACATCGTAGTTGCTCGTCAAAATGTCATAAATGTGGAAATTTAAGAGGTTTTAGGTAAATTATGTGTTCCCTGGAAGCATCTTACAATGGGCCCCCATAAAGCCCTGAAAAGGTGAATACATTTGACCACTGTGACTCGATGCAGAAAATGAATAAAAAACTGAAGTCATACTCTCGTTAAAAAGTGCTGTAATTTCTCCGTAGAGGATAAAATAGCAGCAATTTAACTCTCACCTTCCACTACGTGGGTTTCCCCGGAGATCAGAAGAAACGCAGCCAAAAACGGCTTTTTCTTTGCCCCGTTTCATCCCAAATCCCTTGTTCCGTCTCGCCCTTTCTCCTTCTATATTAATGAGGGCACTTTTTGTAACAACTTCTACAAATGAGGCGGAAACTTTGGCTTTCCAACCCCCAAACCCTCCGAACACAAAACCCTCTCAGCGCATTTAGATGAAGGATGACACCGGGAGGAGGCGGAACAAAGACGACAATGTTCTTTCGAGTTGTGCACCTGCAAAATAGTTAGTAGAACAGAGTAAAAATAATGTTTACTCTCCCGCACAAGACAAAGAAGTCAGTAAAAAGTCAAATCTGAACTCTGGGTCAATGGGACAAGCTGTGGCTCTGTCCCCTTAGGGCTGAAAACATTTAGGGCTGAGCCAAACACACTGAATATGCCCCTAAACCAGCTTTATCACCGTCTACTCCCTCGGCTGTGTGGACAAACGGCTCGCCTCATTCATAAAAAGCCAGATATTTCATCCAGAGAGGTTAACAACAAAGTCTAAACTCATATCTTAAGGTGAGACACTGTTTTTGGTCTCTCAGCATATAAACAATCACCTGGAAATGACAACATTGTCCAGCTTGCACTTAAAGATGTTTTATTATTTCATTGAATTAACGTCATCCAAAGACTTAAATGAGACAGCGTACTTTAAAATGTTGTTTAATACATATTTATCTGCAGTGTCACGCCTACAAGTCACAGATAATTAAAACCTAACTCAAGCGCTTTCCCTGCTTGTACTGTAGACTCCTCTTCCATCCACTGAAATAGAGTTAATAATATAAAAGTCTTTTCACAGCCAATTAAATCCGCAATTCTAAATGATAAATCCAAACATTTGTAACCCCAGCGACCTCCAAAAGTGTCCTGCATTGAATCCCTGCTCAATTCATTTGAGAAGCCAAACCTTGTACTCCATAAGTCCTATTATTTCCATTTTGTGGCACGCACATCTCTACAGGAAGTCAAAACCATAGTTCAAGCCATAGTCCGTATCCCGCCGGCAGTATCAATAATTATCAGCAGGTGCAATTTCAGCACTCCGCTACCATGACCCTAGACACGAATATCTGATCATTAAGAAGAAAAAAGAGAACGAAAGCTTTGGACAAGTAAAAAAGAAATAAAAGTCAGTTTTTGACTTTTTAAAAAGAAGGTGTCATCCTCTGGAGACTGTGGGTTAATAAGCAAAGCAAGAAGGTTAAAAATAGTAGTTGGTAGCTTGACATTGATGCATAGCCAGAGATTATTTGCTGTAATGCATATTTGATATGTCTGAAAACCAGAATCAGATGCATAACATTATGTCATATTTTAGATTTAACTACAGGTTTCTGCATTTCATAAGGTGCGACTACTTAGATGTCTGCAAAGTACAACGCAATAATGAAACAACCATTCAACCATTGATCGCTGGTGTACATGATTGAGTTAAAACTGTTCCACTCTCACTCAAACCCTTTGGGACACTAATATTCACACACATGTTGGTGAGTGAACAGCTTTAGAACAGAGAAGTGAAGGTTGTACCTAAGTATTCTGTCCAAGCCGATGCAATAGTCTGAGTTTTTTTACTCTCTACTATATGAGGGAAAAGTTGAATCGCCCACATCTAATTTCCCAACACTACCGAAATATCCATGACCCAAAAACCTTCCAAGTTGTGCTACTTTGCAACAGTTTCCAGCAGTAGCACGTTGTTGCACCTGCTTGTGTTTGCTTCAAGAGACAACGAAAGTTACGACTGTAACTACGGTTCTATGAATCCCGGATGACCGCCAGAGGCGGTGCATAAAGCACTGGATGATCATCCTTGCGCATACACAGGTCGAGAATTAATAACAAAAAAGTCACCTTTGACCCCCCGGTGGCTCACGTGAGTCTATATAGTCACGTGACACCGGGAGCTCAGTCCCTGGAAACCTTCTCGCAAAGCACGAGAATTCCGAGGGACCAGATGCTCTGGCGGTCATCCGGGATTCATAGAACCGTAGTTACAGTCGTAACTTTCGTTCTATTTCATCCCTACTGACCGCCAGAGGCGGTGCATAAAGCACTGGATGACGAATACCAGCAGGGTCCCGAGGAATAGACAAAACCATACCTCAATGGGACGCAGAAGAGTGTTGCCGGAGAACCTCTTCCAGCGGTTGTGGAGAAACCACATTCACTCTGTAGAATCTTGCAAATGTATTCGGGGATGTCCAAAAGGCCGCCGCACAGGTCACGTCCAAGGACACCCCGTTCATAGCGGCCCGTGAAGTGGCACCTCACCCCGGACGGCAACGGTCGCCCTTGTCGAGAATAGGCTTCCGTGATTACATCAACAATCCAGCGCGCGAGACGCTGTTTGGACAGAGCCTGGCCCTTGCGCGGGCCGGCAAAACAAACAACAGGCTCTCAGATTTGCGTATCAACGCTGTAGCACGCACATATGCCTCAAGCGCACGGACAGGACACAGCTGTTCGGCGGCAGATCCCGCACCAAAACGTGCAAGTTGTAGCGGCCGGTTGTGCCCCTCCGACAAAATCACCTTTGGAACAAAATCTATATTCGGCCAAAGGAAAACCCCAGAGTTGTCGGGGTGCCAACGAAAACAGGAGTCTGCCACGGACAAAGCCTGGAGCTCACTCACCCGCTTCGCCGAGGCCATCGCCAGAAGGAATGCCGTCTTCATTGACAGCCATTTAAAGTCAACCTGCGACAGAGGCTCAAATGGAGAGGATCGCAACGCCTCCAGCACCAGGGACAGGTCCCACGCCGGGGCCACAGACCGGGCGGGCGGATGCAAACGCCGAGCACCCTTCAGGGTAGATGGAGAGCGCCACTGGCCAAGTGGCTCCTGCAGGAATGCGAGCACCGTTGACACAGCACAATGCACTGGATCCTCCCCGCTTTTGCGACACCAGGCGTCAAACAGTTTCCACTTGCAGGAATACAGAAGACGGGTAGACCGGCATGAGCATTGCTTATTGTGTTCCCAATCTCCCCGGCGTACCTCGAGAAGGTCAGGCCGGGCCATGCAGCGGCCATACCCAGAGCTTCAGGCGCTCGGGATTGGGGTGCAGAATCTGACCCCCTAGTTGAGAAAGGAGATCCCGCCTTGGGGGTAGACGTCGCGCTGTGCCGCAGCAGAGCCTGGGCAGCAAAGGAAACCATGTCCTCCCTGGCCAAAACGGGGCCACAAGCAGGAGACTGTGGCCCTCCTGAAAGACCCTGAGAAGCGTCTGATGAATCAGGGGGAATGGGGGAAATGCATAAAGCATCGTCCTCGGCCAGTCGTGAGCCAGTGCGTCCTGACCCAGTGGGCTGGCCCTGTCCGCCAGCGAGAACCACTGAGGGCAGTGTGTCGCGTCGCGGGAGGCAAAAAGATCCTCCTGTGCCCTGCCGAAGGTCTCCCAAATGTCCCTTCACCACCTCCGGGTGAAGCTGCCAGTCCCCCGGCAGCGGCCGATGGCGAGACAGGAAGCCCGCGGACACATTCCAAACCCCCGGAATGTGAACAGCGCTCAGACTGGCAAGGCGCGGGGTAGCTCAAGTCAGGACCCGTTGTGCAATCCTGAACAGGGTCACCGACCCAGTGCCGCCCTGGTGATTTATGTGAAAAATCACACTGGTGTTGTCGGACCGTACCATGACATGACGGCCGCGCAGGTGTGGCAAGGAATGGCGCAGCGCCAGCTCGACAGCCAAGAACTCCAGCACATTGATGTGCAGCCTGCTCTGCCTCTGGGACCATAACCCTTGCACCATCCGTGCCTGCCATGTCGCACCCCAGCCTAGGAGGGATGCGTCGGTGTACACAACCTCCCGTCTGGAAGGAAGAGGCCCCAGCGGAACGCCCTGTGTCATAAAGGCCTCGTTCCGCCACCTGCATAGAAACACCCGGCATTGGGGAGATACGGGTAGCCGCTGCCGCCTGTGATCCTGACGTGTGGGGTCCAGGTGTAGGCTGTTGAGCCACATCTGAAGGGGGCGCAAAGACAGCAGCCCCAGAGGAACCACCGTTGCGGCCGCAGTCAGCTTGCCCAAGAGGCTTAGGAACAAGACGTAGGGAAGAGAACTCCCCTGTCGAAAGTCCCGCAACATTCCCAAAATATTGTCCACCCGCTTGGGCGAAGGGCGTGCAGTCGCTGTATGGGAGTCGAGGACCATGCCGAGGAAAGTTGCTACCTGTGACGGCACAAGGCAGCTCTTTGCCAAGTTCACCCGCAGCCCCAAGTTGGCCACGTGCCTGAGCACAGTCTCTGTATCTTGAAGCGCCTGCTCGTGGCTGGGCGCACAAATGAGCCAGTCGTCCAGATAGGGCAGAATCCGCAACCCCTGGGCCTGCAAGGGGGACAAGGCTGCAGCGACGCACCTTGTAAACACTCGAGGGGACAGAGATAACCCGAATGGCAGGACCCTGAACTGGAAGTGTTCTCCCCGGAAAGCAAAGCAGAGAAACTTTGAATGTGGCGGTGCAATGGGGACATGAAAATATGCATCCTTCAGGTCTACTGTTGTGAACCAGTCGCCTGGGGAGATCGCCTGGAGCACTTGTCTGACCGCCCACATTCTGAAAGGGAGTACCTTTAAAAACATATTTAGACCCCTGAGGTCCAGAACTGGGCGTAAATCGCCCGTCTTCTAAAAAATAACGAGAATAAAAGCCCCCTGGATCCAGCAGGGGGTCCACAGGAACTATCGCCCCCTTGTCCAGCAAGGTACGAATCTCCTGAGAGAGCGCCTGCGTGCGCCTTGGCCGCACCCAAATATCTGGGGAGTGAGCCGTCCAGTACTCCAGCTGTCCTGGGGAAAAATGTCCTCATCTGGAGGCCCCTCGACCCCGCCCGGGTTTGTGGAGGCCATGGCCGGGCTGTGAGGAACGGGACGCACGGGACGGACGAAATCCAAATCTCTGGGCCTGTTGCAAGTCTGAGTCATGATGGGGCGGTGGTGTGTATCTCCGTGAAGAAACGGGAAGGGCGGCCTGAGCCGGTCGATGAGACCCCCGCCTATGAAGCCCCGCCAACTGTTGCCGTGTACGGCAGGCCTGGGCCGTGCGCTCTAGAGCCTCCAGGGCGGCCGGGCCAAATAGTTCTCCGGGAAGAACTGGAACACCCCTCAAGGTCTTCCTACTGGCCTCAGAGAGCGGAGACTGCCAGCCATACTTGGCGGCGAGCTTGCACTAATAGAGAGCCGTCGCCCTAGTTCCCTTGACATGAGGGCAAAAGCCTGCAAGGAGGCATCAACCAGCCCATGTGTTGGTTGGTCCACTGGCACCGTCTCAAGGGAAACCGACAGGCCAAGCATTAAATGAGACAATGAGTTCCCAATGCGACCCATACGAGCTCCCATGTCGTACGCCTTACACAGAAGGTCGTCTGTAACCCGGCACTGTGGTCGTGGACACCGGGCATTAGTCCGTAAAGTCTCCTCTGGGCGGACGATGAGGGAGACAATAGCCGGCTCCACTGCCGGCATATGTCCCAGGCCAAGCTTCTGAGGATCCTGCATCAGTGCCAAAACCCTGCCATCTGAAGTAGGCCTCGAAAATGCCTTTGGGTCTGTCCAACAGGCATGCAGTTCCTTAATGTACTCCTCCGAGGGAGGAACTGCAAAGTGGGACGCTGCAGCCTGGCGCCGAAAGAAGGCGCTCGAGGGTGCCGCCTCATCCCGCGGAACATCCAGCTTTAAGCGGGAAAGTGCCGTCCGCAAAGCCGCTGTGACAGTGTCATCACTGTCGGCCTGAGAGCCGGCAGAGGCCAGTGAGCCAGATTCTGAAACTCTGGAGCTCAGAAGGTCAGACTCCAGCTGAAACTGCGTGTCTGAAGCAGCCACAGATATGACGTCATCATATACTGAGGCTGTGCCATGCCCCTCATGCCGTTGTGCCACCACACGACTGGCATCAGTCTGGAGAGTCTGGATAACTGCCCGCATTTGGGCCAGTTCAGATGTCAACGTGCTCACTTGAGCTGCTAACTTCCCGGGGCCCTTCTTTTTCTTAAATGGGGGGCCGCCTTGAGTAGCCGTGGACGGCCGCTTGAGGCCCCCAGTCTGGCCAGCTGGTAACTGACTCGGAGGCGCCACAGACAACCAGTCTGAAGCGTCCTCGAAAGCCGCCAAGCGTGCCACGCGCACAGACCGGGGCATAACCGAACAGTTGGAGCAAGCATCATCGGAGAGTGCCTCCCGAAGATGATCCACTCCAAGACAAGCAGGGCAGAGATCATGCCCATCGTCAGGCTGCAGCGGCGCCAGGCAGGACCGGCAGCACAGGGACTCCAGCATGATAAGACCGGAGCCAATAGAGTCGGGTCCAGCGGAACGCTACTAGCGACTCTAAGATGTAAAACTCTTACCTACCCCGGTAAAAGGGGCGCAGCGGGGTCAGGTCGAGCAGTGAACGCCACTAATGACCCGCTATATGAGGGGACACCGCGGGGTCAGGTCGAGCAGTGAACGCCACTAATGACCCGCTATATGAGGGGACACCGCGGGGTCAGGTCAAGCAGGGAACGCCACTAATGACCCGCTATGTGAATGAGACGCGCGGGATCAGACTGAGCTGAGCACGCCACTAATGACCCAATGTAAACACAAAACCAGCTACATGTAACCACCAGGTCGAACCGAAAACGCCACCGCTGGTGTGTAACTGGCTGAAAACAAAGCAGTTCAGAACTAATGACCCGAACACGGCTATAGTTAGAACTTAGAGCCGCGCGGCTGTATCAGTAAACCAAACAACCGGCTTTAGCACGGATAAACACAGAACCGGGTGCAATTGTACGGTTCAAATTCAACAAAAAACTACCGCGCGCACGGCTACGGCGAAATGCATTAAAGGGGTACTTACCAGTCGTAGAAAACAACTTAAATATACCTCTTATTGCAACAGGTCCGACACGCTTGTGCAGCCCCAGGAGGGCGAGCGAACTCGCTGCACCGACTGTACCACAGTCACAGGGCTAACAGGCTACAAGCGGCAAAACGAACCAACTTTGTGGGAAAACAGCAATATTAGCCGAACAACCACGTATACAACCTGCATGCGAGAAGGTGAAAAGGGACTGAGCTCCCGGTGTCACGTGACTATATAGACTCACGTGAGCCACCGGGGGGTCAAAGGTGACTTTTTTGTTATTAATTCTCGACCTGTGTATGCGCAAGGATGATCATCCAGTGCTTTATGCACCGCCTCTGGCGGTCAGTAGGGATGAAATAGAACCCCTATTTGCATCTGCAGGTGTTTTTTACAACTCTAGCTATATAATACTTTTTCTCTGAAGTTCCTCTTGCTTACTCAGCTGCACTGTCTCCTGCCGTGATCTACGAGTGGGAAAAAAGGGAAACCCAATTCACGCACCTACTATATCTTGTCCCGAACTGATCTAAACCCATGGGGGATGTTGCTAGTACTGCGCAGCTGCACTACTGGGGTAATTGGGCGAGAGACAGCACCCAAAGGGCCGTTGTTGATGATGGGATAAGGTGCGGCCTCCTCCCAGAGCTGAGCCTGTCCATCTCGCCCTTAATGGGTGGGCGAGAAACCGATGATGGATGAGTTTCTTTATTTTCTTTTTTTCTGTGGATTCTGTGGTAAAAAAGAAAAAGATAAGGAGAGAATGGGGCAGCAAGTGATTCACACACACTCAAAAAAAAGCAGAACAGGCAGCGCAGAGTTTATCTTTGAAGAGGATCTACTCGAACGGGAAGTAATTTAGACAAGTGAAGATCAGAGCACTTTGGAGCTGATTATTAGTCATTTATATGCTACACGATATGGAATTTGATAGGACAAAATGTGCTGAGAGGAATAGACAAAAGTACAAGATGCTAAAAGTAGAAAGAACAGTTCAGTTTTTATAGTTTTATTCTAATAAAATATCTCAATTCATAGACTATTTGAGATGAATTGACATTGGTCGACGTGGCAATAGCAAGGAATGGCAACATCAGGAAAAAGGAACATGAGAAACTGGAGAAAGAAAGTGCTCATAGAAGAGCTGAAGGTGTAATGTGAAGGCCCAAGTGGTTGAAAATAGAAATTGTTTACTTTTTCTTCAAAAACAGCAACCCCAATCCCTCCTGATGCTTTTGTTGTATTAAAGCAGCATTACATGAGCTTTTTATGCTCATACAATTATTTTTGATGAACCAAAAAGCTCACTGTTTAACTAGAGTATTAGAGTAGTAAATCAAAAAACGAAATGAATGCAGCACATTCAACATCATAAATGCCAGTGTAATGTTGCTTGAATTTGTGTTCTGACTGTAACTTTATTCTTCCACGTGTCTAACACCCTCGCGTTCCTCCTCAGCGCCTTCAAGCAGTTTCTAACTAGCAAATATCCCGTTATCCTTTCGTCCTATCTCACTTTTGTGACCGCCACCCGCCCCCTCCTACCCCTTAACCCCGCCCCTCCCCCGTGCTCCTCCCACTTTTCACAGAAGCTCAGAGCAAGCCATACTACTCCGATTACTCCCCGATGCGCCTGCTGATCCACAAGATGTGCACCAGCCAATACCTGGACCTGTTCATCACCATCGTCATCGGCCTCAACGTGATCACCATGTCCATGGAGCACTACCAGCAGCCCGAGGTGGGTCACCAAAGCAATCTATGTACAAAGGAAATGTGATTGAACAATATGGACGGATCCCAAGCTAGTGTCAATGTTCTGAATGTCTTCCCCCACTCTTCACCTCCATTTAACACCCAATCCTGTCCAATAAGAAGAAAATAAAAGTCATCTGAAATAAATAAAAAAAGAGCCCTCTTTTTAATAGTCTATTAAAAAGTCAGTGAGTCGAATTAGATTAATAATAAATTCATTGTAACACCCATGAACTGACACCTTATCGTGTTGGAGGGGTTTGAGTGCCTGATTGATCCTCGAAGCTATGCTGTCAGGGGTCAGGGGCGTCTGGTAGGGTCACCCAAGGCAAACATGTCCTAGGTGATGGGACAGACCAACTGCATTTCAGAAGCTCCTTACAAAGAGAAGAAAATCAAGGCCAGTTACGCCCAATTCAGGAGGAGAAGAGTGTTTTTTGTCCCGGTCGTGGAACACTGGACCAGCTCTAGACTCTCCATCGGGTGCTTGAGGGTTCATGGGAGTTTACCCAACAGGTCCACATGTGCTTTGTGGATCTGGAGAAGGCTTTTGACGGTGTCCCTCTGGGTGTCCTTTGGGAGGTGCTCCGGGAGTACGGGGTCCGGGGCCCTTTGCTCAGGGCTGTCTGGTCCCTGTATGAGCGGAGCAGGAGCTGTGTTCATTGCCAGCAGTAAGTCAGACCTGTTCCCAGTGCATGTTGGACTCCGCCAGGGCTGCCCTTTGTCACTGGTTCTGTTCATAGTTTTTATGGACAGAATTTCTAGGCGCAGTCAGGGGTCGGAGGGTGTGGTCAGGGGTCGGAGGGTGTCCGGTTTGAGGATCTCATCTCTGCTGTTTGCAGACGATGTTTTCCTGATGGCTCCATCAAACTGGACTTTGAACATGCTTTGGGACGGTTTGCGGGTCGACTCCAAATTCCGTGAGATTGACAGTTGGATCAGTGCATCAGTTGGACTGTTGTGGTAAAGATGGAGCTGAGTCAAAAGGCAAAGCTCTCAATTTACCGGTCAATCTTCATTCCCTAACCTCACTTATGGTCATGAGTTTTGGGTAATGACCGAAGGACAAGATCGCAGATACAAGTGGTCGAAATTAGTTTCCTCTGCAGGGTGGCTGGGCGCTCCCTTAGAGATAGTGTGAGGAGGTCAGTCACACAGGAGGAGCTTGGATTAGAGCCAATACTCCTCCACCCGGCCCTGGATAAGCAGAAGAAGATGGATGGACGGTTTCTGTAGTTGTATTTTTATGTTGTATTTGAGTGTTTTGTAGAATGCAAATAGAGTCAAATCAACCCAATGTCATCGGAAAAGTTACGAGTAGCATCCAATACTGTTAATAAGATATTGAACCAAATCAAACAATCAAAAATATTAACAAAAATGAGAAAAGAGAAAATTACATTACATAGTTACAAGAAACACATTTAAGTGATATAGAACATCAAAAACAAACCAAATGTTGTACTATTCATCCTACGGAGGCAAACATAAGAGGGGAGTTGCAATATTGATCTCAAACCCAATACCTTTTTAATTTAAAGAATGTGTATGCTCCTATCACTCCCAACACTAATATTATAGAACTGATTGCAAACACTCAGAGGGAATCCTAATCTGTGACGGCAATCACAATCTCCATGTCCAACCTGCATTAGACATATCAAACTCAAGGGGCACTGGAGGAGCAATAAATAACAAATTCCATTAATTATTGAAAAATATAACATTGGTTGACATCTGGAGGGAAATTAACCCCAATGCACGTCAAAAACACCTATTTTTCTAATCCACAAACAATCTACTCCAAAATAGACTATTTTTTTATTTCAATAAAGACAGATCAAAACTCACAGAAGCAGATATGGTCCCAGTAGACTTAAGTTATCATGCTCCTATCTACAATACTTGGAGTGGACTTGGAGGAAATATGAAAATACATACTTTGGAGGTTCAATTTTCAACTTGCTTAATGACCCTTTGGTTAAGAAAAAAAAGTCAAACCACATTGAGACTTACGTGGAGGAAAAAAGCAATGGTGAAATTCCCCCACCCAGCCCCCGGGTTCCTGCTGAAGCAGTTTTGAGAGGTAAAATTATAGCTATTACCTCGGAGAAGAAACAAATGATCTGCAAGAAAAACTAAAACTGCTGAAGGTAAATCATGCCAAGAAGCAGAACTCTCAAGTGCCACAGGAAGAGAAGAAATTCATGATCCGACCCCACAAGAAATATGTAAGAAAATGCCCTTTACCAAACAAAGATATTATGAGAGTGGCCAGGGTTTTACGCCCAACAGCACAGATCTGAGATTTAAGGTCTGGATAACCAATATTTTCAACCTAGTTGTAATATTTGTAATATTTACTACTAGGGTGTAAAAGATAATCAAATGAAAAGCTTTGATATGTTGAAAAAAATCATTTGACTTGGAGAAACAGGACTTTTATAGATATTAAGAAATAATAAAAATAATAAAAAAATCAAACCCTTATAACCCTCTGAGTAACATATTTATCAAGGCTTATAAAGCAGAACTTTCAAGGAGAATAATAACTAAACTATATAATGAATGGGCAATGATCTGTGTAGAACCACAAAATCACATATTTGGAAATAATTCTGTTGAAGAAGTGTTTCTTCATAACACTATGTCAAAGTCCAATTATTCCTAAGAAAAGGCTGAATGTTGGAGAAACTTGTTTCCAGGTGGCCACGCCCAGAAATACTGGAGAGCTTCAGACTATCATTGACATTGCCATTTCATTTGATTTCAGAACTATGTATTTGGGCCTTAAAACTCATCATTTTTGGCGCATACTTTTGGCAGGAGGGAAAAGGCCCTAAAAAAAAACTACATCTACATTTGATGACTTGACATACGGAAAATGGGAAATTTGGAACTGGACAGATTTAGCAGACTTTGAACCAGGTGGGAACACTATTTGGATTTTGTTTCTGTAAATGTTCTGTAATGCTAGTATCTTAGCATTGAAACAATCAGAACAAATACAGTTACGATGAGCGGCTTTTAAGAAGATGCAGGATTACTACCAAACAGGGCGCATTTATGTATCTATCGTTTCAGACAGAAGAAAGACGCCCATCATAGAAGTGTGATCTGAACTATAATTATGATCAAGTTCAAACTATGAAGACTTTAGAGTTGTGGGATGTCACGTGAAACTAAACCCTGAGCTGCTCCTTGAACATAACACTTTCGTTCAAGAAAGAGAAGCGTCGTTTTAAGATGTTTGTGTCTTTTGGATTTGTAGCTTCAGCTGCTCGATGTTGGTTTGACCTTGGCTTGAAGGTGTAACGCTAATAAATGTACATCAATATCGGCCATTAAATGCATACATTAAAGTGGGTTCAGAATATTAGGTTTATTGCCCAAGTAAACCAAAAATACTGTCCGGAGAGCAAGCTGCCAACACCAGTAAAATGAGGAGGAAGAAGGCTCAAAATGAGACAAAAGTCAAAAGATAGAATATTTAGTTTTGAATCGTAAATGCAAAAAAATCTTTGAAACCAATAATGTAGAAGAACAAGTTTGGAGATGTGTTTGTGAAGTTATTGTTTTGTGTTATCTGTGTTATTTTCTTAACAAGGTTAATACAGGTCTGTGCATTCAATTTGAATTGTCTGTTGCATCATTTCTTGAGGGAGTTGTGAGCGCCTCAGGACGACATCATCATCTGTATCAAAAAAAACATTCCTCCTCAGAATTATGATGAGAAAAGTTACTGTCCGCAGGGAAGTCTTGATTTTCTGGACTGATGTGAAGTGGACTGATTGGGCGTGTACGATTGCACGATTCCAAAATTAAACTAACAAGTAAACAAAAGTAAGTACACATCACCAAAAGAGCCACAAAAAAAAGCAGAAACTTCGATTTCCAAGTTTTAATTGGTCAATATTCCCATTTCAGTCACTTTTCAACTGGTTTGGGCAAAGTGTGAAGTTGGTTGTTTAGTAGTTTTAATCAATAAGGATATAATTGAGCCTCAAAATGATAATGTTTATTATATGTGCTATTTCAAAATCAAGGTCAGGCCTTTTTATTTTGTGCATTTTTATTGTATAATCATTTCTTTGAGTCTGTGCTCCGCCTCACTTCTCCTTCCCTCTGTCTCATGATGAAACAGACACAGTGCTCCTCATTTTTGCCACTAAACAAGATATAAAAATGTCTAAAGCGGTTGTTTGTCAAAAATATGACTGGGTTTTACTGCGGTTCATGTGTGAATTATCTTTATTTAATGACACCTAAAGAGAAAAGCGGGTTTAGAGCACTGAAAAGTTCATATTTTAGTCAATTTACGTCAAATGAAAAGTTACTGAAAGATCCAATCTACTTGTGTTATAACATAGTAGCAGAAAGTCTCTGTGGAGCTGTTTACTTTCTGTATCAGCGAAAGAACGTCAGACTTAACCTTTTTAAACGCACCAAAATATGAACCGATCAAAATATGTCAACGTTGGAGCAAAACTGTAGCGTCCAATGATTCTATGATAACGAACTTGTCTTATAACGAAGACAAGCAGGTCAAGTTTCAGGTCAGATCTGTGGAGAGGCGTGTCCGCTCACAGTCTAAATGAATGTTCCATACGTTGAATCATACATCGTGGACCTTTAAGCAGAGTCCCATCTTCTGCCCCGCTCGGTCTGACAGGACATTATACAATATGATAAACTGTGGGTCTAAATTTGAACTATGCTCGGACACAATCCAAGCAAAGTCCATAAGTGAGCATCAGGGACAGTTTAGAGGAATCCCCTGCGGACCCCCTGCTCTCCCCACGCCTCGCCGCAGTGAAGGTCAGACCACTGCGCCCCTCTGACCCAAAAGAACGCTCGGATTCTAATGGTCTTTTCATGGGCAGCAGGGGAAGCAGGGGCAGCAGGGGCAGCAGGGGCAGCAAGGGCAGCAGGGGCAGCAGGGGCAGCAGGTGAAGGAGGGGCAGCAGGTGAAGGAGGGGCAGCAGGGGAAGCAGGGGCAACAGGTGAAGGAGGGGAAGCAAGGGAAGCAGGGGAAGCAGGGGAAGCAGGGGCAGCAGGGGCAGCAGGTGAAGGAGGGGAAGCAGGGGAAGCAGGTGAAGGAGGGGAAGCAGGGGAAGGAGGGGAAGCAGGGGAAGGAGGGGAAGCAAGGGAAGCAGGGGCAGCAGGGGAAGCAGGGGCAGCAGGTGAAGGAGGGGAAGCAAGGGAAGCAAGGGAAGCAGGGGAAGCAGGGGCAGCAGGGGAAGCAGGACTGCGAGGGACATCTATTCATGGGACGGCTCATTCAGGCAGGAAGACACACATAATAAAAATAATAATCAGTCACAGCCAGAGATGATCCATTCAATAAACTCCTTTGTTTGATATATATATATATATATATATATATATATATATATATATATATATATATATATATATATATATATATATATATATATTTTAATGGAATAGTACGTAACTTTCTGGAGGTGGCACATCAATTGGATGGAAATAGAAAGCATACTACAGAACATTCGGTTTAATGCCATACTGTGGAATATTATAGTTAACATAGAACAACATTCCCATGGAAACAAGCAAGAGGAGGCTTAGTATGAGTCAAGTTTGTGGAGATGCAAGCCCACTCAAAGTCAGGACACAGGTTATATACATTTTTAGTGCAATAAAACCATTGCACGCACTCTATTTTTGGCCAAAATGTGACGTACTGTGCCTTTAATATATGTATAATAATAATATGTATTGATTATTTAAAAAAACAGAGCATCAAATATACTAAACAAAATTAAATGAACTAAATAAATAAGTAGAAAACAAGATCCAGGGAGGATAAATAGAAAGCAGACAAATCCTTATCCTTAGCCCCCTTCTACATCTTAAGTGTGACATGTGGAGCCAGAACGAGCCGTGAGTCACTAGTCCAGTACTTACTTTTCTGAACACAGGTATAACACAGGTATAACACCGGTACAACACAGGTACAACACAGGTACAACACAGGTACAACACAGGTACAACACAGGTACAACACAGGTACAACACAGGTACAACACAGGTACAACACAGGTACAACACAGGTATAACACCGGTACAACACCGGTACAACACAGGTACAACACAGGTACAACACAGGTACAACACAGGTACAACACAGGTACAACACAGGTATAACACAGGTATAACACAGGTACAACACAGGTACAACACAGGTATAACACAGGTACAACACAGGTACAACACAGGTACAACACAGGTACAACACAGGTACAACACAGGTACAACACAGGTATAACACAGGTACAACACAGGTACAACACAGGTACAACACAGGTACAACACAGGTACAACACAGGTACAACACAGGTATAACACAGGTATAACACAGGTACAACACAGGTACAACACAGGTACAACACAGGTACAACACAGGTACAACACAGGTACAACACAGGTATAACACAGGTATAACACAGGTATAACACAGGTACAACACAGGTACAACACAGGTACAACACAGGTATAACACAGGTATAACACAGGTATAACACAGTCTGGGTGACTTGGGAAAGTTACATGGTAACCAGCCCTGCATGAAGACCCAACCGGCCATAAAGGATTAACCCTTAAAATACATGATTGTATGTTCTGAGGGTTTATGGCCTCTTTTTTTTGTCCAATCAGGAGCTGGATGAGGCCCTCAAGATCTGTAACTACATCTTCACCCTCATCTTCGTCCTGGAGTCCGTCTTCAAACTGGTGGCCTTTGGGTTCAGGCGCTTCTTCAAAGACAAGTGAGTGACCGCGTTACATGCAGAAAGTATCCAGACCCTGGGTTAGGGTCACAGGTTTTTCATTGCAGCCACCCCATCTGACAGAAAAACTGAGATGTAGAAATGTTTGCAAATGTATTAAAAAAAAGAAACAATTGAAATACCACATGGCCATGAGTATTCAGAGCCTTCCACTGGTCAGGGGTCACACCGGGGGTCACACCGGGGGTCACACCGGTCAGCTGACCTCCATGTTTCTCTGCACTGATGTGTTTGCTCAGGTTAAAAGTTGTGTTTTCATGAACGTTGAGCTCATATTTAACATTTTGAATGCTTAAAGAGTAAAAGATATTGATGTCAGATGCAGTTGGTGCAGAAGCGTCTGGACATGCAGGACTTGAAGTTTGACACAAATGAGTTTCTGGGCCGTATGTTGTCGGTGAGGAACCACTCATCTCTTCACAGACACTATTTGCCCTTTCAAAGGTCAGAATGACCTGTCCTTCTGTAACACAGGAGCAGATTCAGGCTTTGTTCCTCTGAGTCATGGAAGAACCAAAGTGGCTCTTTCAGAATCTTTGTTAAACTCTCATAAAACACGCCTGATCGATGATCTCATCTCTACAAAATCCCTGGCTTCGTGACGCAAACCACATCATCAACAAACAGACACATTTAAGGCCGTGTTTGAACTGCTGACCACTGCAGGCTCCGTTATGTCCAGTAACTCTGCCAGACTGAGAACACAATACACATGAGACGTTTCAGCCCAGACTGCAGTGCAGACCGAGTAACATAGATGTATAAAAGTAGCACTTCCTCCAGCACTAAACCGCCATGATTCATTCACTTCACGCAACTTTCTAAATTAGACTTAGACTTGGAGGAGGCAAAAGTACATTTCAGCAAAAGTACAATTACTTGTCTAAAAAATGACTGGTAAAAAGTACAACAGTAAATATTAGTATAGTATAATTAGTTAACTCTAGAAACTCTAGAAATATCACAACTTTGACGTCGGATCCCGCCCCCATTACACAGTCACTCAATGAATTAGACTTAATGAAGAGATAAAAAGATATATGTTGGAAATAAGGAACCAAGGCGTTCATCATTTGTATAATTGCACGATTTAAAGTAGAAACGAGTGGAAGTAAAAAGTCACCAGAAATTGTAATACTCAAGTAAAGTACAGATGCTACTGTAACAAGTACAAATACTTCATCTTGTGCCACATCTGATTAGATTGGATTAATGTATTTGATAGGGGGTAATGCAAGCACTGCAGTGTTATTCATGTACTCCACTTATGAAAGAGGAAGACGTTCAAAGTTAATATTGATTAAAGAATTGGATTAAGAATAAATAGTTAGTTAATCTGAAGGTTTGTGACGTAACCGTGACATTGACCCCTTTTCTGGAGAATGAACACTTTACAAACTCTGGTTAATGGAGATTTACTGACCAAAAAATGAACAGGTAAATATGAATATGGAATATGCAAATGAGTCAATAACAGAGACGGACAGGATTGTTCTAGGTCAGTCGTGGGGGTCGCGAGCATCCAGCAGAGGGCGATAGCTGAGGTCAGCAGAAGGTCATCTGCGCAGCATGGACGAGGCTCTGAGGTTTGAAGATGAGGCACATTTGAAGATCATCCCGGATCCAAACTGTCCTGTGTTTCAGTCCAGATCACATGACGCTGGGGGCACATTACTTATGGGAAGAGAGTCAAGTTTGCTTCCTTTGTTGCTCTGGAATGTCTTTGTCTCCTAGCTTATTTAGCTAGTTTAGCTTAAGCCTGGGACAGTGTCTCTGTCTCTTGCCCTGGTCCTTGGGCTTGGAGGGCCCGTGATGGGACCAGCACAGCTTCAGTTTGGCCCTTAGTTTCGGTTTGCCTGACCAGCCATTCCCAACACGTTTTGACAGACTACTTTACTAAACCTGAGGGTCTGGGATCCAACCCAGTCGCTCTAATTTCCAAAGGGAGTGATTGACAGGCGGATTAACCAATCAGACAAACGCATTGTCCGTTCGTGTCCAAACAAACATGGAGGACTACGAGGAAAGAATAAAAATAACACAGACTGAGTCAACAAGCGACGCATTAAACTCCGAATGTTCCGAAAATATTTCAGAGACACGTGACACAAAGTCTTCTGCATGTGAGAGACAAGAGACACAACGTCTTCTGCATTTGAGAGACACGTGACACAACGTCTTCTGCATTTGAGAGACACGTGACACAAAGTCTTCTGCATGTGAGAGACACGTGACACAAAGTCTTCTGCATGTGAGAGACACGTGACACAAAGTCTTCTGCATGTGAGAGACACGTGACACAAAGTCTTCTGCATGTGAGAGACACGTGACACAAAGTCTTCTGCATGTGAGAGACACGTGACACAAAGTCTTCTGCATGTGAGAGACACGTGACACAAAGTCTTCTGCATGTGAGAGACACGTGACACAAAGTCTTCTGCATTTGAGAGACACGTGACACAAAGTCTTCTGCATTTGAGAGACAAGAGACACAACGTCTTCTGCATGTGAGAGACACGTGACACAAAGTCTTCCACATTTGAGAGACACGTAACACAATGTCTTCTGCATGTGAGAGACACGTGACACAAAGTCTTCTGCATGTGAGAGACACGTGACACAAAGTCTTCTGCATTTGAGAGACTCGTGACACAAAGTCTTCTGCATTTGAAAGACAAGAGACACAACGTCTTCTGCATGTGAGAGACACGTGACACAGTCTTCTGCATTTGAGAGACTTGTGACACAAAGTCTTCTGCATGTGAGAGACACGTGACACAAAGTCTTCTGCATTTGAGAGACAAGAGACACAGTCTTCTGCATTTGAGAGACTCGTGACACAAAGTCTTCTGCATGTGAGAGACACGTGACACAAAGTCTTCTGCATGTGAGAGACTCGTGACACAAAGTCTTCTGCATGTGAGAGACACGTGACACAAAGTCTTCTGCATTTGAGAGACAAGAGACACAACGTCTTCTGCATGTGAGAGACACGTGACACAAAGTCTTCCACATTTGAGAGACACGTAACACAATGTCTTCTGCATGTGAGAGACACGTGACACAAAGTCTTCTGCATGTGAGAGACACATGACACAAAGTCTTCTGCATGTGAGAGACACGTGACACAAAGTCTTCTGCATTTGAGAGACTCGTGACACAAAGTCTTCTGCATTTGAAAGACAAGAGACACAACGTCTTCTGCATGTGAGAGACACGTGACACAGTCTTCTGCATTTGAGAGACTTGTGACACAAAGTCTTCTGCATGTGAGAGACACGTGACACAAAGTCTTCTGCATTTGAGAGACAAGAGACACAGTCTTCTGCATTTGAGAGACTCGTGACACAAAGTCTTCTGCATGTGAGAGACACGTGACACAAAGTCTTCTGCATGTGAGAGACTCGTGACACAAAGTCTTCTGCATGTGAGAGACACGTGACACAAAGTCTTCTGCATTTGAGAGACAAGAGACACAACGTCTTCTGCATGTGAGAGACACGTGACACAAAGTCTTCCACATTTGAGAGACACGTAACACAATGTCTTCTGCATGTGAGAGACACGTGACACAAAGTCTTCTGCATGTGAGAGACACGTGACACAAAGTCTTCCACATTTGAGAGACACGTAACACAATGTCTTCTGCATGTGAGAGACTCGTGACACAAAGTCTTCTGCATGTGAGAGACACGTGACACAAAGTCTTCTGCATGTGAGAGACACGTGACACAAAGTCTTCTGCATTTGAGAGACACGTGACACAAAGTCTTCTGCATTTGAGAGACTCGTGACACAAAGTCTTCTGCATTTGAGAGACAAGAGACACAACGCCTTCTGCATGTGAGAGACACGTGACACAGTCTTCTGCATTTGAGAGACCTGTGACACAAAGTCTTCTGCATGTGAGAGACACGTGACACAAAGTCTTCTGCATTTGAGAGACGAGACACAACGTCTTCTGCATGTGAGAGACTCGTGACACAAAGTCTTCTGCATTTGAGAGACACGTGACACAAAGTCTTCTGCATTTGAGAGACAAGAGACACAACGTCTTCTGCATGTGAGAGACACGTGACACAAAGTCTTCCACATTTGAGAGACACGTAACACAATGTCTTCTGCATGTGAGAGACACGTGACACAAAGTCTTCTGCATGTGAGAGACACGTGACACAAAGTCTTCTGCATTTGAGAGACTCGTGACACAAAGTCTTCTGCATTTGAGAGACTCGTGACACAAAGTCTTCCACATTTGAGAGACACGTGACACAAAGTCTTCCACATTTGAGAGACACGTGACACAAAGTCTTCTGCATGTGAGAGACACGTGACACAAAGTCTTCTGCATGTGAGAGACACGTGACACAAAGTCTTCCACATTTGAGAGACACGTGACACAAAGTCTTCCACATTTGAGAGACACGTAACACAATGTCTTCTGCATGTGAGAGACACGTGACACAAAGTCTTCTACATGTGAGAGACACGTGACACAAACATATTCAACAGAGTGGATTTTTTATTTGAACCTGATTTGGCTGTGCCTCTCCATCAGCACTGACTTCAGCACCAGAGTTTTCCTCCAAATATGTTTTTATTGCACCAGAGCTGGAAACTTCAGTCGCCGCGGCAACTCTTTGATCTGAGGGAAATAACACAAGTAGCATGAGTCCCAATCCTGCTACACCACATCAATATTCAGAATACATTTGGAGTTGTTCTTGCTTTTTATTCTTCCCGTTTTAACCTCAAAACAGCATCGTCGTTACGCTGAGTGTGACCCAGGTATTTGACCCAGTGTAACCCGCTTATGGGCGGCTCAGTGTGACCCACCAGAGCTTTGAACTGCAAAGTCCACGGGATTTAAATGAGCCTGGGATATTTTAGTATCATATATTCCTTTTTTTAGTTATTTTGTTGCATGATTAAACATAAATGACAGATTCTTTTCTCATGAACTTCAACCGTTGCATGTTTGCCCAGTTGTGATCAAATATATGTTATATTTCTATAAAATACTTTTACTTACCTTGCAAAAAGAATATATCTTGAGTTAAATTTAGAATCTGAATCCTTTTTCATTTTCTACTCGTATTTATTGTATTCTTTTACAATCAATTTTTCTTCTCTAACTAAATACATTTTTTGACTCCTTAGACTAATATTTCTTGAACTAAGTAAAATATATATTCACCTGAGATTCACCAATATGGACATTTTACCAGTGTTTCCTATGTATTGTTTGATTGTTTTGTTTTTTTGACCGTTGACTGTTGTTGGTTGACTTGTTGGTTGACTGTTGTTGGTTGACTGTTGTTGGTTGACTGTTGTTGGTTGACTGTTGTTGGATGAGCATTGACTGTTGTTGTTGACTGTTGTTGGTTGGCTCTTGTTGGTTGACTGTTGTTGGTTGACTGTTGTTGGTTGACTGTTGTTGGTTGACTGTTGTTGGATGAGCATTGACTGTTGTTGTTTACTGTTGTTGGTTGGCTCTTGTTGGTTGACTGTTGTTGGTTGACTGTTGTTGGATGAGCATTGACTGTTGTTGTTGACTGTTGTTGGTTGGCTCTTGTTGGATGAGCATTGACTGTTGTTGGTTGACTCTTGTAGTTGACTGTTGACTGTTGTTGTCGACTGTTGACTGTTGTTGGTTGACTGTTGTTGTCGACAGTTGACTGTTGTTGGTTGACTGTTGTTGGATGAGCGTTGACTGTTGTTGGTTGACTCTTGTAGTTGACTGTTGACTGTTGTTGGTTGACTCTTGTAGTTGACTGTTGACTGTTGTTGTCGACTGTTGACTGTTGTTGGTTGACTGTTGTTGGATGAGCGTTGACTGTTGTTGGTTGACTCTTGTTGTTGACTCTTGTTGGTTGACTCTTGTTGGATGAGCGTTGACTGTTGTTGGTTGACTGTTGTTGGTTGACTGTTGTTGTTGACTGTTGACTCTTGTTGTTGACTGTTGTTGGTTGACTCTTGTTGGATGAGCGTTGACTGTTGTTGGTTGACTCTTGTTGTTGACTGTTGTTGGTTGACTGTTGTTTTTGACTGTTGACTGTTGTTGTTGACTGTTGACTGTTGTTGTTGACTGTTGTCGTTGACTGTTGACTGTTGTTGGTTGACTCTTGTTGTTGACTGTTGTTGGTTGACTGTTGTTGGATGAGCGTTGACTGTTGTTGGTTGACTCTTGTAGTTGACTGTTGACTGTTGTTGGTTGACTCTTGTAGTTGACTGTTGACTGTTGTTGTCGACTGTTGACTGTTGTTGGTTGACTGTTGTTGGATGAGCGTTGACTGTTGTTGGTTGACTCTTGTTGTTGACTCTTGTTGGTTGACTCTTGTTGGATGAGCGTTGACTGTTGTTGGTTGACTGTTGTTGGTTGACTGTTGTTGTTGACTGTTGACTCTTGTTGTTGACTGTTGTTGGTTGACTCTTGTTGGATGAGCGTTGACTGTTGTTGGTTGACTCTTGTTGTTGACTGTTGTTGGTTGACTGTTGTTTTTGACTGTTGACTGTTGTTGTTGACTGTTGACTGTTGTTGTTGACTGTTGTCGTTGACTGTTGACTGTTGTTGGTTGACTCTTGTTGTTGACTGTTGTTGGTTGACTGTTGTTGTTGACTGTTGTTGTTGACTGTTGTCGTTGACTGTTGACTGTTGTTGGTTGACTCTTGTTGTTGACTGTTGACTCTTGTTGTTGACTGTTGACTGTTGACTGTTGTTGTTGACTGTTGACTGTTGTCGTTGACTGTTGACTCTTGTTGGTGACTGTTGACTGTTGTTTTGCGCAGGTGGAACCAGCTGGACCTGGCCATCGTGCTGCTGTCCATCATGGGCATCACCCTGGAGGAGATCGAGGTCAACGCCTCGCTGCCCATCAACCCGACCATCATCAGGATCATGAGGGTGCTTCGGATCGCACGAGGTCTCAGACAATACACACAATGCACACAATACACACAATGCACACAATACACACAATACACATGATGCACACCACACACACAATACACATAGTACACACAATACACACGATGCACACCACACACACAATACACACAATACACATAGTACACACAATACACACAGTACACACAATACACACGATGCACACCACACACACAATACACACAATACACATAGTACACACAATACACACAGTACACACAATACACACGATGCACACCACACACACAATACACACAATACACATAGTACACACAATACACACAGTACACACAATACACACGATGCACACCATACACACAATACACACAATACACAGAGTACACACAATACACACAGTACACACAATACACACGATGCACACCACACACACAATACACACAATACACATAGTACACACAATACACACAGTACACACAATACACACGATGCACACCATACACACAATACACACAATACACATAGTACACACAATACACACAGTACACACAATACACACGATGCACACCATACACACAATACACACAATACACATAGTACACACAATACACACAGTACACATGATACACACGATGCACACCATACACACCATACACACAATACACACCATACACACCATACACACGATGCACACTATACACACAATACGACACAATATACGTCACAAATACTGCAACAACACATGTATACAAAAAAGAGTTTCCAAGTGAATTACCGTATTTTCCGGACTATACGTGTTTAAGTTTTCCCGACACATTTTTTCATAGTTTTGGCCGGGGTGACTTATACTCCAGAGCGACTTATATGTGATATTATTTGTTACTTTCACACCGACAACCACAAGAGGGCGCTCTAGGCTCTAAGCGACGCAGAAGAAGAATCTGCACTTCCTCCGGAGTTTGTGGAGTTGTTTAGAAGTGACACAGAGGAAGAAGAATTCAATGGATTTAGTGATTTGGGGTAAAACTGATGCTTTGCTAAACATGTTAGCATTTTCTTTATTCTATAGTTATCTGAATAACTGTTCATATGTTACGTTAACATACCAGACACTTACCACAGTTCTGTCTGTGCCTCATGTAGCTGAAGGTGTTAGCGTTAGCATACGTCACGTAGCTGAAGGTGTTAGCGTTAGCATACGTACACCTATTCACCATAAGATAAGATAAGAGAGATATTCCTTTATTGTCCCACATGGGGAAATTTCATTGGTGCAACGCAGGTAGATCCAGAGGTAGATCCAGAAGAACAGATCACTAATCTGTTATTATTTTAAACTGCATTTCAAGATTAAATGTCTGTTATTGGTCTTAGATTTTATCAAATAAATTCCCCATAATAATGCGACTTATACTCCAGTGCGACTTATATATGTTTTTTTTTTCTTCTCTATAATGCATTTTTTGGCTGGTGCGACTTATACTCCGGAAAATACGGTAAAGGGGACTAATTATGAAAGATCCACTTCAGAACTAAAGCTATGGAAATGCAATCATGATGAGATTTGATATTTGTGTTTCAATAATAATATTCTGTTCAAATCTGTGTCAATACATCCAGGAGTAATGACAAAAACTAGTATATATAATCTATGTATTTCGAATATGTTTGTAGCGCTCTGAACTACAAGATCTAAAGTACTCACAGTTTTGTACGCGGAATAAGAACGTTTCCTCCTCAAAGAACAGAATATCTTTGTGATTTGCTAATTGCGTCCATTATAATCTAGTTTTGATTGTGATTGATATCTTGGATCATCTTCTCCCTGATTGGTGGACAGAAGGTTTCATGGCAAATCAAACTAAATGACGACCCAGGGCTACGTCACGTCCACTTTAGGCTTTCACACACATTTTCCACGTCTCTATCAAACGTCTCATGTCGAAGATCAATTCTAAATATTTGTGTGTTTTTTTTGTTTCTCGTCCCAAAGTGTTGAAGCTGCTCAAAATGGCGGTCGGGATGAGGGCTCTGCTGGACACGGTCATGCAGGCGCTGCCCCAGGTGTGTGCCACATCCAACCCAAATAAATGACTTTTACAGAAGGGATTCTTGAAAATGGCTTTTATAACTCATTTTTAAGTCATTTTTTTGTTTGTACATGTTTGTTCTGTCGTCTTAAAACTACAAAAAACACAAGTAGTACATTTTGCTGTGATACAAACTCACTTGCCTAATGTATTCCGAGCATCTCAATTATTCACCGTGATTTATAACAAGTTTATAAGCGGGGAGGTGATGCTAGTTTGTTTGTCTGGATATATTTTTATTATTTTACTTTACTTAAGAAATGGTTAAAAATGTCATTTGAAGGAAGTTTTGTAATGTTTCTTTTTTTCAATAAAGGCAGGTACAAAATTATAACCGAACCTGTACAATGATGCACCTAAAGTGGCTAAATCTGTTCTCCAGCAGGTTAAAAATTAGACTTCTGTGTGCTGTCTGCATCCAATTATAGAACATTTCTTTCTCTCTTGCTAATGAGGAGAGTTGTGAAAACTGCTTATGAACTCATTATTGTGAATAATTAGGATGCTGGGAATGTGTCAGGAATGTGAGTAATACGTTTGGACCATTTTGAAGAGTTTAAAACTAACTTTTAAGACACTTTTGAGCACTTTTAAGTCAGTTGACCTCAACGTACTGATCTGTTTGCTACGGTTTATTAACAGTTAAATGTTTTTCATGAATGTTGTGCTCATATTTAACTTATTATATACAGTTTAAACAGTTAAAAAAACCTGCTGTAAATCACCACACAAGTACAACGATGCACCTAAAGCGGCTAAATCTGTTCTCCAGCACAGATCATTGGTTTAAAATTAGACTTCTGTGTGCTGTCTGCATCTAATTTTAGAACGTTTCTTTCTTTCTGGAAATCAGGAAAGTTGTGAAAAGTGCTTATGAACTGAATTATTATAATATAATTAGGATGCTAGGAATGTGTCAGGAATGTGAGTAATAAGTTTGGACCATTATGAAGAGTTTAAAGACTGTAAAAATCAGATAAAGCACTTTTAAGTCAGTATTGATCTGTTTGCTACGATTAATTAACAGTTAAATGTTTTTTTTTATGAATGTTGTGCTCATACATAACGTATAATATACAGTTTAAACAGTTATTAGATACAGTTAGAATGTGTTGCCGTTGGACGTTTGTGCCGTGTTTGTGCACTTAACCAGCCAACACTGTTAAATGAGAGTGAGAAAGAGGGACGACGTGTGAATAGCAATGAACGGACTGTGCTTACACTAAATATAGTTGATTAATTGATGAAGACACAAGAGGTGAAGTAGAAAGAACCAGGAAATATGTCCCAGTGCACCAGCATTATTGCTCTTACATGGAGAGCTTACGGTTGCGGTGTTTAAAGTCTTGTTCTCTTTGTCGTCTTTGGGCTGTTAAAATGTGTTTTAAACATCACGATTGCTTTTATTCTTGATTCCGGTGGTTTCTGGTGAAATTAAGCACAATTAACTTTTTGTTCAATCCCCACAGAGTAAAATCCATTGAAATTCCGTTCCCCTTCCAGAAAGTCCCTGACAGTCCCCGACAGTCAAGTTTTTGCTCCAGTTTCTCCCTCCAAATGTTTGCAGTTTCGGGGCACTGTCGGCTCCCTCGAGGCCCCCTCCTACTCCTGAGACTGGTGTTTGTATAACCGGGCCCCTGTAGGTTTGATAGCGAGAGTAGCTGCAAGTGGATTTTAGAAGTTTGTAACGCGTCGTCAAATTAGAGCGTCTTCGGCGGCGTATGGGGGAGTGAAAAGGTGCTGAGAGTCTTTCATGCCAGCATTCTTCAGAACTCCATCATTAAACTGACTGAAAAAGAACATGTTGTATTAATGCTGTAGCTAGCAGCAATAGCAATGGACTATGATGGTTCTAGTCCAAATCAGCTAGAAAACCTTGCACTGTGAAATTGGGGATTAAATTCATTATTTGACTCAAAATTCTACAAACAATATGCCATAATGACAACGTAAAAGAAAGTTGTTTGCAATGCGTCAATATTAGGGTTCCACCACCTCCCCCTGGTTATTACAGAGCTTTATTGTATTGCACAAAATGTCTCGTACCCAAGGCTTCGTTCCCCGGAGCCTCGGGCGCCGCGGAGTCAGAGATGTGGGCGTAACCCATCCAGCTCCTTGAGTCTGATCGAAATCAAACACAAAGCTTAACATGTCGAGTTTATGTCATCTCTGTCCGTGATCTTCTGTGTGAGCGGATTTACCCGTTTGTCTTCCTCCACATCTGACCTGCACATCACTCGTGCATATGCAGCTTCACTCCACACACACCACACACACACACACACGACACACACACAGACACACACAGACACACACGACACACACACCAACACACACAACACACACACAGACACACACGACACACACACAGACACACACACAGACACACACGCTGGCGTCGTCTTCCACGTGTGACAGTAACGTCCTCTCACATTAACAGTGGTCAACTGGGCACATGCCAAAGTCATGTTTAACACATACGGCTCACTTCAGAATCCCCATAATGCAGTGCGGCTCCATCAGTTTACTCACACTCAGATGAAGTCCCACCCCTGTGAGACGAGGAAACATGGATTTGTCCCGTTGTCTTTCAGTGGAACCTCCATTTGGCCCTTAAGCATCACGTCCGGTTCAAACACGAGTTGTTCCAGCTCTAACTCGTAACACGTTAGATGTCTTAATCCAGCCCGGGTTTGTCATTTCCTCTGTTATCTCATTATAATTCAAGTTACAAGACAGAATTCTAACAACACGACATATGAAATGGGGGAACGAGACAAGACAAGATTATAATGAATTATTTCAGCCGTGAAGTTTACAAATGTGTCCATGTCATAAGTGCAAACATGTACGCAGCACGTGTGCACAAACTTAGCTTGCAATATCTGGCCTAATAATTAGTAACAGTTCAGGTCTGATCAGTCTTTCACTGTATTGCCCAAACAGAGTTGTATGGGGGAACATATGCCTTCTCTAGTGGCACAATTAGGTAATACAAGTACATTTAGAACACAAGGCAAATTAAATGCAATAATTAACCAGGCAACATGTTTTCACTCATTAAGCATTTCATTTTAATCTCATAACCGTGGACACTCCTAGTACTTGTGTTGTATTCTCTTGTATTTCTTACTATTTAACTATAGAAACAGATATTAGTGCTCCTTCTATAAACCCAATAGTTTCATTTGGATTTTGCACTGTTCTTTAAAATCTGCTGGTGACCTGCTGTGGACCTCTTCTCTGTGTCGTGTGCTGCAGGTGGGGAATCTCGGGCTCCTCTTCATGCTGCTCTTCTTCATCTTCGCGGCGCTGGGAGTGGAGCTGTTCGGGGACTTGAGTAAGGAGGCACCCGTCTGGTCACAAGTGCCACAGTTATGCAACAGAAAACAACACGACAGCTGCCGGCGTTGTGCACTGAGAAGCTTAAGACACTGCATTTGTGTCATTATTAACAGAGCTTGGTTTTACCCTAGATTTGAAGTAGACATGTTTAAATGTGAATACATTTAAAAAAGATAATTATTCCATCTTGTCTTCCAAGTTACTCGTAAAATCTATTGATTATCCAACATATTTTCTTGCACATAAACACACACCAGATCTAATTATTGGGCTACCTATTCATCTAGTTATCAGATGTTTACTGCCCTCTCTCCACAGTTTGTGACGAGCTCCACCCGTGTGAAGGTCTGGGCCGCTACGCCACCTTCAAGAACTTTGGCATGGCCTTCCTGCTGCTCTTCAGGGTCTCCACTGGGGACAACTGGAACGGCATTATGAAGGTACTTACTTATTCATGTTCGCCTCGGGTTAGGCCAGCAGAAGGGAATGTAGCTGAACATATACGTGAAGCATCCTTGAGTCTGTGAGATGTAACGTGTTTAATTCTAATGTCGAATAGATACAGTTTACATCCGAGAGAGCGCTCACAGTCCGTTTAATGTAGAACTGCTCCGTCACCCACTGTTCCACAAATATAAGAGCAAACACCAGCTTTAGGAGATGAACACTGTTGTCCAACGGCCCAAATCTGTACAAAGAACAGTTTTTAGTTGAACAGCTTTTTCGGCCTTAAAAATGAGCCTTTAAAGTCATATATTAAAGCTGTGCTATGTAACTTTTCTGGTGCAGACATAGACCCGTGCCATGGAGATGTTTTTGCTTTTCTTATCTCCATGGGATGAAACAGGTAGAGAGTCAACCTATAGCTCACAGTAAGAATGCGTTATACATTTAGCAATAAAAGCTACATTTAATGCAATGTTGTGGAACATTCCAGGCATCAGGTAGACCAAATCATGACTTTTAGGTTTTACTCGACAAATACTTCTAGAAATGTTTACCCCACAATAGTATAATAGTATTACAGTATACAACTACAGATATATTACATATTCCTTTCAACTAGTGATACAATTTGTGATGCTGGAATATATTGTGTAAATGTTATTTCAGTCCAGTCCTTGTGATTTGGTTCAGTTCCTGTCCAACCAAAGGTACATTCCACTGGTATCCATCATCAGGCATTGTTGGAGTTTTACGTCCTAGATGCACGTTTTGATTGAAGTCAGTTTGCGGCGTCTCTTTGACCTCAGTCCAGTGTTTATGAATAATAAGGCCTAAAAACACATGAGTGATGAGATGTTTGGTGTCTAGTGTTCAGGAACAGGGACATGGGCAGAAACCAAAGTCCAGCTTTATGGTTTATGAAGAATGGTTCCTCCATATGTTACGTTCTCTCCTGGATTGTGCCTCCTGCTCGGTCCATATGGCAGCTGTACCTTCTCCTTAACACGCATGACACAGTTTGGCCTTGACAGACGCTGCATTAAAGTTGCATATGTGTTATAATGGATGATATGTTCAGTATAATGATAAATGACTTGCTAATTAGCTTATTTTATAATTTATAATAACTGTTTACTTGACATCATGTGACATCAATAATTCACAATCTTTGTAGTGGGTTTTTGCTTGTGACTTGCCAACAGAACAGAAGTATATTGGATCAAATATATTTTTATTTCTAACTATGATACATTGCATGACATGTTCCTTGGAGTTTATCTATGATATTTTTGGGGAAATATTCGTGTAGGTTATTTTAATTACATTTTAGTCATAGATTTAGTCACAATGATATGTTCACAATATTTTCATTTCGTTTGAGACAGCAAAAAATCATATTAAAAAAAACATATTAAATATTTTAGTCGACAAAATTATTGATTATTAATTACACTCATCCATCTATCCATCTTCTGCCGCTTTATCCGGGGCCGGGTCGCGGGGGCAGCAGTCTGAGCAGGGACTCCCAGACTTCCTTCTCCCCAGACACTTCCTCTAACTCCTCCGGGGGGATCCCGAGGCGTTCCCAGGCCAGCCGAGAGACATAGTCTCTCCAGCGTGTCCTGGGTCTTCCCCGGGGCCTCTTCCCGGTGGGACATGCCTGAAACACCTCCCGAGGGAGGCGCCCAGGAGGCATCCGAAACAGATGCCCGAGCCACTTCAGCTGGCTCCTCTCGACGTGGAGGAGCAGCGGCTCTACTCCGAGCTCCCCCCGTGTGGCCGAGCTCCTCACCTTATCACTAAGGGAGCGTCCAGCCACACGGCGGAGGAAACTCATTTCGACCGCTTGTATCCGCGATCTTGTTCTTTCGGTCACTACCCAAAGCTCATGACCATAGGTGAGGGTAGGAACGTAGACCGACCGGTAAATAGAGAGCTTTGCCTTTCGGCTCAGCTCCCTCTTTACCACAACGGTCCGATGCAGCGACTGCATCACTGCAGCCGCTGCACCGATCCGCCTGTCGATCTCACGCTCCATCCTTCCCTCACTCGTGAACAAGACCCCGAGATACTTGAACTCCTCCACTTGGGGCAAGGACACCCCACCCACCTGGAGAGGGCAAGCCACCTTTTTCCGGTCGAGAACCATGGCCTCGGATTTGGAGGTGCTGATTCTCATCCCAGCCGCTTCACACTCGGCTGCAAACCGTCCCAGTGCATGTTGCAGGTCCGGGTTTGATGGAGCCATCAGGACAACATCGTCTGCAAACAGCAGAGATGAGATCCTGTGGTCCCCAAACCGGACACCCTCCGACCCCTGACTGCGCCTAGAAATTCTGTCCATAAAAATTATGAACAGAACCGGTGACAAAGGGCAGCCCTGGCGGAGTCCAACATGCACTGGGAACAGGTCTGACTTACTGCCGGCAATGCGAACACAGCTCCTGCTCCGGTCATACAGGGACCGGACAGCCCTGAGCAAAGGGCCCCGGACCCCGTACTCCCGGAGCACCCCCCAAAGGACACCCCGAGGGACACGGTCGAAAGCCTTCTCCAGATCCACAAAGCACATGTGGACTGGTTGGGCAAACTCCCATGAGCCCTCGAGCACCCGATGGAGGGTATAGAGCTGGTCCAGTGCTCCACGACCGGGACGAAAACCACTCTGCTCCTCCTGAATCCGAGGTTCGACTATCGGTCGGATTCTCCTCTCCAGTACCTTGGAATAGACCTTACCCGGGAGGCTGAGGAGTGTGATCCCTCTGTAGTTGGAACACACCCTCCGGTCCCCCTTCTTGAACAGAGGGACCACCACCCCGGTCTGCCAGTCCAGAGGCACGGTCCCCGAACGCCACGCGATGTTGCAGAGACGTGTCAACCAAGACAGTCCTACAACATCCAGATACTTTAGGTACTCAGGGCGGATCTCATCCACCCCCGGAGCCCTGCCACCGAGGAGTTTGCGAACAACCTCAGTGACTTCAGCTCGGGTGATGGATGAGCCAGCCTCCGAGTCCCCGGTCTCTACTTCCTCTTCGGAAGACGTGACTGAGGGATTAAGGAGATCCTCAAAGTATTCCTTCCACCGTCCGACGACATCCCCAGTTGAGGTCAGCAGGCCTCCACCCGCACCGTAAACGGTGTTGGTGAGACACTGCTTCCCCTTCCTGAGGCGCCGGACGGTTTGCCAGAATTTCTTTGGTGCCGACCGATAGTCCTCCTCCATGGCCTCCCCGAACTCCTCTCAGGCCCGGGTTTTTGCCTCGGCGACAGCACGAGCCGTGGCTCGCCTGGCCTGCCGATACCCGTCGATGACCTCCAGAGACCTACAAGCCAGAGTGGCCTGATAGGCCTCCTTCTTCAGTCTGACGGCATCCCTTACTTCCGGTGTCCACCACCGGGTTCGGGGGTTGCCGCCACGACAGGCACCGGAGACCTTGCGACCACAACTCCGAGCAGCCGCATCAACAATGGAGGCGGAGAACATGGTCCACTCGGACTCAATGTCCCCAACCTCCCCCGGGACATGGGAGAAGCTCTCCCGGAGGTGCGAGTTGAATACCCTACTGACAGAGGGCTCCACTAGACGTTCCCAACAGACCCTCACAATGCGCTTGGGTCTGCCAAGTCTGTCCGGCTTCCTCCTCCGCCAGCGGATCCAACTCACCACCAGGTGGTGATCGGTTGACAACTCTGCCCCTCTCTTCACCCGAGTGTCCAAGACACGCGGCCGGAGGTCTGATGACACGACAACAAAGTCGATCATTGACCTCCGGCCTAGGGTGTCCTGGTGCCATGTGCACTGATGGACACCCTTGTGCTTGAACATGGTGTTCGTTATGGACAATCCGTGGCTAGCACAGAAGTCCAATAACTGAACACCGCTCGGGTTCAGATCGGGGAAGCCGTTCTTCCCGATCACCCCTCTCCAGGTGTCACTGTCATTGCCCACGTGGGCGTTGAAGTCCCCCAGTAGAACAACGGAGTCCCCGGTCGGTGCACTGTCCAGTACCCCTCCCAAGGACTCCAAGAAGGCCGGGTACTCTGCACTGCTGTTCGGCCCGTAGGCCGCCACAACAGTGAGAGACCTGTCCCCCACCCGAAGGCGGAGGGACGCGACCCTCTCGTTCACCGGGGTAAACTCCAACACGTGGCGGCTGAGCTGAGGGGCTATCAGCAAGCCCACACCAGCCCGCTGCCTCTCCCCGCGGGCAACACCAGAGAAGTGGAGCGTCCAGCCCCTCTCGAGGAGATGGGTTCCAGAGCCCAAACTGTGCGTGGAGGTGAGGCCGACTATATCTAGTCGGTAACGCTCAACCTCCCGCACAAGCTCAGGCTCTTTCCCCCCCAGCGAGGTGACATTCCATGTCCCCAGAGTTAGTCTCTGTGTCTGGAGATCTGGTCGCCGAGGCCCCTGCCGTCGACTGCCGCCCAGATCTCTCTGCACCGGCCCCTTATGGATCCTCCTGCGGGTGGTGGGTCCACGGGAGGGCGGCCCCACGTCGCTCTTTCGGGCTGTGCCCGGCCGGGCCCCGTGGGGTAAGACCCGGCCACCAGGCGCTCGCCATGGAGCACCCATCCCAGGCCTGGCTCCAGGATGGGGCCCCGGTGACGCCGATCCGGGCGACGTAAACGGCCTTGTTCGTGTCGTCGTCATAAGAGGCTTCTGAACCGATCTTTGTCTGACCCGTCACCTAGGACCTGTTTGCCTTGGGAGACCCTACCAGGGGCATGAAGCCCCGGACAACATAGCTCCCGGGATCATTCGGGCACTCAAACCCCTCCACCACGTTAAGGTGTCGGTTCAAGGAGAGGCATTATCGGTATATCGGTGTATTAATTACACCAACAAATGTAAAACAATTGGCATCTCTACAAGGCTATTTCCAGAATTCTGATTGGCCACCCCAAGTACCACCCACCTGAGGGGCAGCGAAAAAATATTTTAGCTATTTTTGTATTATAACAAAACATAATTTTCCTGCAAAAAAAATAAAATATGTTGAATTCTCAAAATTACCTTAACCCTTCGGGGTCCGGAGCTTTTTTGGCCGTTTTTGGGTACCTTCAATTTTGCCCTGATATACTACATTAAGAAATGTTTCCCAGACCAATGTTGGGTATCTTTTTTTTCAGCACAACCTCACCTATATGATCAGTTAGTTAGTTTTTCACTTTGACATACTATTTCAACATACTGGACCGAAACACACACAGAAAAAGTCTGTCTAGAAAAATTATGTTTTTGTCATTGTAAAACCCTCAAACATGCTCAACCAAGCATTTAAAAAGGTTCAAACTGAACCACAAGGTGCAAATATGAACATATAAAAGTATTCTTGTGATATATACAAGCAATAAACCACTATTTACAATAAAAAGTATTCCTCAGGCGTTTTTCTATTTGTGCTACTTCTCAAAACAGTTTCTGTCCAAAATGACACAGAGAGCCACATCAGAAGGAGGTCTAAACCAGGTCTAAACCAGGACTAAACCAGGTCTAAACCAGGACTAAACCAGGGCTAAACCAGGTCTAAACCAGGTCTGAACCAGGTCTAAACCAGAACTAAATCAGGTCTAAACCAGAACTAAACCAGGACTAAACCAGGACTAAACCAGGACTAAACTTGATCAACATGAAGTGTGCCCCTCATAATGCTTCACAACAACTATATTACTGACAATGAAATACTTGAAATACTAAAACTCTCCAAAACTACTCAAAACAGCATAAACAAAAACTCGGACGTTGCTACGGATCTCCACTTCCGTATGACGTCAACGGCAGCCGTCTACGTTGCTTGGTTTTCATGCTACAGGGTCCTAAAGCCGACCATGTTTTCACACGCGCCGGCGCGGGCGTCGACCCCGAAGGGTTAAAGACTTCGATGTAATACAAACCAGCCAATATAAACGCACTACAATGTAATTAGCAAGTCTCATTGTCCAAAACACATCCCATAATAAAAAAGTAAAAAAAGAAACGTACAGTGAAATATGATCATATTATGGTCCTATTATGATCTTATTATGATCTTAATCCAGGACACACTTCGGGACTGCGCCCAGGAGACCAGCACCTGCTACAACACCGTGGTCTCCCCCATCTACTTCGTCTCCTTTGTCCTGACTGCCCAGTTTGTCCTGGTCAACGTGGTCATCGCCGTCCTCATGAAGCACCTGGAGGAGAGCAACAAGGAGGCCAAGGAGGAGGCGGAGATGGAGGGCGAGCTGGAATTGAAGATCAATAACGAGGGAGCCGGAGGAGGCGGGGACGCGCTCTGCCGGTCGCCCCAGCTCACGCCTCTAGCACTGGGCTTGGAGAGGACGAGCAGCGGGGGGTCTCCCTGGAGGTCTACGGGAGGAGGAGGCGGAGGCGGAGGAGGCGGAGAAAGCGGAGGCGGGGTGCAGACAGATGGACCTGCTGCCGAGGTGACGGGAGATACCTGTGAGAACACTGAAGAGCCCGCCGCAGACTTGGAGCCGCAGTATGAGGTGAGGTTTAGACGTAGAACCGATTCACTGCAGATCAAACTTGTTTTGGGCGTTTGCACAGTGGCCTGGAAATGCTGATGATCAATATTTTATAGTGTTTACTTTTAAATAGTGTAGGGGATTCTTACTAGTATGGCAAGGCAAGTTTATTTGTAGAGCACATTTCATACACAAGGCAATTCAAAGTGCTTCACACAACAGGAAAAATGCATTCAAATCACAAAGAAATTACAGAAACAGAAATACAATAAAAATAAAAAACACCTAGCCAAATCCAAATTTATCGGACCACATTGACAGCATTCCAGACACTCCTTCCCATATTTATTTGACATTGCAGCATGACCGGCGTCTCCGGGATGGACACATCACCTTTAGATTGATTTGTTCCCATATCTGCGCGCTTTCTGCAAACTGCACACATCTGTGCTGAGCGTATGTTTCTTTTACCACGACTCTCTGGTCGACGCCTCCACCTGATGTGTGGCGCCTGATAACTAGTACAAGTAGTGTAAGGTTATGAATGTTCTCCTACTTATGAAAGAGTGACATTGATAGGCAATAAGCAACGTTTGAACACAGAAGTTACACGCAAAGCTGCATTTAGCTGAAAAATGTTTTAATGCTTTAATGCTGTATGTAGAAAAATATCTCATCTTGACACTTTCTCATGTTTCGCCTGTCATTCGAAAGTAATTCTCAATCTGAGGATCTAGTCCGAGAACTATATATCCTACGCTGAGCTGCACAAGCCCTGCCCACCGGGCGGAGCCTAGAGTAGGACACATCTCTGAGTTCTCAGGCTAGATCCACAGAACGATTTTTGGATGAAAGCCTTTTTTTTCTGAAAGTCCAGATGATACAACGGAATGTTTGTCCGATGGAACACTCCTGGACCAATGAGGCGATCACAAAGACTTGTTTCTGTAGATGCTGTACCTGATCTTTACCTTCTTAAAGTTAATTTCCAACATCATTACAAGCATCAGCCATTATTTACAACATTTTAAAAGTGCTTCTTAAAAAACTTTTAGAGCCCAGAGCGGAGTTTTGACCTCACAGTAAGCAAAGCGATAAACATTAGCTTGCTAACGGTGCACTTCCTGCTTTGTGAAGAATACAATGCTGTATAACACACTGCAGGCGGCGCACAATGGCCTCATTTTCTGCCTCTTTTCTGTTTTTATAATATCTGTAATTGGGCAAAACAGATTATACAATTATCAAATCAGGTAATACCTCTTTAAGGTAATATACACATTGTATTATCTAACACAACCACAAAATGCACTATTATCTGTCATTTTATGCATGGCTCATTTTCCATGTCATTTTGAGGTTGATGGGTCATCTCCATCATGTCCTCACGCTCAGGCTGTTGATGTGTCAGCATTTCGAAGGACACAGGCGTGCTTAGGTCACTCCCTGCCAGGGGCCAAACTGCAGGGCCCCTTCACCTGACCTTTGGGTGTCTGCCAGGACTTTGATTCATACACACATAAACCTGCCTCTCTTAATTGATTTCTATGGCTGTCCTAACCTTAGCCACTTTTACTGTAATTTAAGATCTTGAGCATTACTCAGACTAAAGGCTGGGCTGGTCCATACATTAGCTCCAATGCATTTCAATGGGAGAGTTAGCTTTAGCGTTAGCCTCCAAACACCACAAACTATGAAAAACCTGGGCTGTTTTGGCGGCTGAAAACCGCTCGACCACATGAGAGTAACACCATAGTCTCGTTAGAGAACATTACGACGTGTAACACACTTTTGCGTAGATTATTAATGTTAGCAAAATTAGCATTAGCATTCTCCTGCTTTTCTAGAACTGTGCATTGCATTGTCCCATTGTGGGACAGATAAAGATGATCTGATCTTATACATGGTAATGACCACATGATAAACTTAATATATTGTTATGCTGGACAATAAATCCACCAAAAACAAAAATCGCAATTTGACAAGAAAAAAACGTTGCTTTGTTTCACCGAAGACGACAAATCCTACATGAGTTAGAGAACTTGACACTGAAAGTCGATTTTTCTGTCTACAAATGTCATCATGTTTTTATTTAGCTGCCTCATTAAAATGAATGTGATACGATTTTTGACATCAGCACCAGACAGTGACGTATAACACTATAACCTTATAACCCTATAACCCTATAACACTATAACACTATAACACTATAACACTATAACAGGCACGTCCAACTATGGGCCAGGGGCACGTCCAAACTATGGGCCAGAGGCACGTCCAAACCATGGGCCAGGAGCACGTCCAAACCATGGACCAGGGGCATGGACCAGGGGCACGTCCAAACTATGGGCCAGAGCCACGTCCAAACAATGGACCAGGGGCACGTCCAAACTATGGGCCAGGGGCGCAGTGGCCCAGATCACCATAAACGGTACTTTTGGATACAGTAGACATTGATTGTAGATAAAATGACTGTTAAACCAGACTAAAACCAGGATGTTATGATTGTCCAGAAGACTGTATACGGCCCTGTCCTGAAATATCCCGGTCCATTTGAGATGTTAGCCAGTGCTCCGGGGAGAGGACGTGCCAGTCCGAGGGGTCAGGGTGCCATGGGAAAGCAGTGCCGCTGGGTTTGTTCACGAGTAAAGAGACTATTTCCAGAGAGCGAGGGACTTTCTCTGTCTAAAAAACAGGCTCCTGACTCGTCTGCTGCAGGGGAGCAGGAGCCGTGGTGCTGCAGCGCCTTCTTGTGGAAACTCGGGGGAGGTGTTGGTTTTTGATAAGTCAGCAAACTGAACCTTCCAACTTTATACATTGAACAAAGAACAAATGGTAATTCAACTCAGAACATTTATCTTGAGTCTGATTATGTTTGACTGATATGCTTCATTTCAATAGATTTACTATTTCAGCCGTACACCAGGATTATGGTTCATGATGTTTACTCTTAACCAGTGGCGGCTGGTGGTACAAATTATAGGGGGCGCTATTTGACATGACGTGTTTTTGTTTTAACATTGACTGTATGGATACATATTTTAAATACACATTTACTGTTTTTTAACTTAATTTAACTTAATTAATTAAGTAAAGACACTTTATTTCCACTTTTGTTAATGATAATACAATGACTTAGAGGCAGATTCCATTTGTGAGAAAATACATTTGACATAAAATTACATTTTACACTTTATAAAATGAAAAGAGCAAATCAAAAATCTCAGTGATATTGTCACTTATAGTGCAGAGTAGCCATGACTACATTAAGAGGAATTAAAAACACAAACAATAGTTGGTGTTTCATAAAACAGCTTCTAAGTGGCATGAGTTACCCTGAACTACATGTGTAACATTTACATTTTTATATTTAATCATCACAGACATTATTGCTGTTGGAAAGTTGTCATTTATGGCTTTCTTTCATGGGTTTTCTAATAACAAAAGCAAAGTTTTATCAATAGAAGTTAAGCGATACTTCATGCTTCGCATTAGCCTTATGCAAGTAATAAACTAAAAAAAAACTGTGTTTTTGTTGTCATGGAGCACAGAGTTTGCCAGATCACATGTCTCGGCTCAGATTGATACGAAATCAGCTAACAGGAACAGCTCCTGGCTCCACCTTCAGGAAACCTTTGGACAGAGCTCATTCTTCATCACACCAGACTCTGGACTGTCCCCTCTGGTCAAGGACAAGCAGCGCTGATGTCCATTTTAACGAAGACATACAGACTTTTGTTGAATGCTCCACAGTCTGAAGAATGTGGATACAGAGTTTTAGGAGTCAGGCCAGAATATGTTCTTGTACTGAAAATGAAACACCCACACGCTCAACAGTTCAGTCAATGACTGAGCTCCAAAGAGTTTTATACCTTTTTCTGTTTGTTGATCCTTATTCCTGAATACCTTCTGCAGACTTTACCTTGTGTATTGTGTGCATTTTTAGGTTCATATGAGCAAAAACCCATTTCCCCAAACCATTTTGCTGCGGGCTGTTACTCTCCTCATACTGAAAACAAGCCTTGACTGTCCGTCTGCAGAGAGAGTAATCTGGTACTGGTGAAGCTGGGGTTTAACGCTGAACCAATCAGAGAAAGAACATACAGACATGACATACAGTTTGACATATTCTCCAAATGACAAGCAGAGAACAAAACAACGCTTCAAGAGCAAGTCAAACCTCCATCGCCTTTATCAGACGCAAAAGACGCTAATCGTGAAATAAACCACCTGGAAGTACAACTTGTTTATTGTATTCAGTCGTGTTGGAAACCTTTCTATGTAGTTTGTCTTGTTCCTGTCTTTGTGTGTCTCACTGATAGACTGTCTTCTCTTTCTCTGTCCACCCTGTCCCTCCGCCTGTCCCATCACTTGTGTGTCCCGTCTCTCCTTGCACTGTGCGTCTAGCGGAGGGCGCCGCTCGACTCCGTGTCCCTGGTCATGCGCGGCTCTATGGAGTTTGGCGAGTTGACTTTGATGGACAACCTCTCTGGCTCTATCTGCCGCTTCTACGCCCTGCCGCCCCGGCCCGGCAGGCCCAGCGCCGACGAGAAGGTCAAGCCCCGCCTCTGCGCCCACCCCTCATTTTGTTTAAGAGTTCAGTTTTGTAGCTCTCTAAATCGCTGTACAAAACTAAAGTTATATGTACTTACACTGCAAAAACTGCCAAAGAGTACCTTAAACACACATGTATCTTGTTATGGGGCTTTTAGTTAGTAGGTCTGGACTTATTTAGATGCAATTCAAACTGGGTTCAAACTATTCTCTGGGTGTGATCAATTTGGACTAAACATGCACATAACGTGGATTAAACCAGGACTAAACCCTGACTAGAGCCAAGCCATGTCAAAAATCTAAACTCAATTCAGTCAGTTTTGTAACACTCAAAAGCAGTTGGAGAAGTGCCCCCTGTCCTTAGACCCCCCCTCCTGTCCTTAGACCCTCCTTCTGTCCTTAGACCCCCCTCCTGTCCTTAGACCCCCCTCCTGTTCTTAGACCCTCCTTCTGTCCTTAGACCCCCCTCCTGTCCTTAGACCCTCCCCTGTCCTTAGACCCCCCTCCTGTCCTTAGACCCTCCCCTGTCCTTAGACCCTTCTCCTGTCCTTAGACCCCCCTCCTGTCCTTAGACCCTTCTTCTGTCCTTAGACCCCCTCCTGTCCTTAGACCCTCCCCTGTCCTTAGACCCTTCTCCTGTCCTTAGACCCCCCTCCTGTCCTTAGACCCTCCCCTGTCCTTAGACCCTTCTCCTGTCCTTAGACCCCCCTCCTGTCCTTAGACCCTTCTTCTGTCCTTAGACCCCCTCCTGTCCTTAGACCCTCCCCTGTCCTTAGACCCTTCTCCTGTCCTTAGACCCCCCTCCTGTCCTTAGACCCTTCTTCTGTCCTTAGACCCCCCTCCTGTCCTTAGACCCTCCCCTGTCCTTAGACCCTTCTCCTGTCCTTAGACCCCCCTCCTGTCCTTAGACCCTTCTTCTGTCCTTAGACCCCCTCCTGTCCTTAGACCCTTCTTCTGTCCTTAGACCCCCTCCTGTCCTTAGACCCTCCTCCTGTCCTTAGACCCTTCTTCTGTCCTTAGACCCTCCTCCTGTCCTTAGACCCTTCTTCTGTCCTTAGACCCTCCTCCTGTCCTTAGACCCTTCTTCTGTCCTTAGACCCCCCTCCTGTCCTTAGACCCCCCTCCTGTCCTTAGACCCTCCTTCTGTCCTTAGACCCCCCTCCTGTCCTTAGACCCTCCTTCTGTCCTTAGAACCACCTGCAGGAAACACTACATAACCCTGTGGGAGAAAGTAGAACCCTCGGGGAGACCCACAGTGAAGGAGAGGTCCTCCTCCCACAGACGGACTGCAGATGGTCAGGGCCATGACACGCTCAGGGCAGATGAGGAGCGTCCTGGTCAAGGTCAAGGTCGAGAGCATCTAAGGAGCCGTCGTAACTGGTGCAGCATCAGCAGAGTCTGAAACAGTAACACTGAGAAAAACCTGACCAGCAATGAATAGAGACAAGAGAACCAAAATATTGTTGACTGGACTCAAACTAGTGTTACAAGTAAAACAACCTCCAAGAAACTTACTTAATTACTTAATTTTGCATGAGAAATAATACATTTAAGAACATCTCACTGCTAATGCTAACTTTTATCCTCACCCTATCTCTAAGGGAGCGCCCAGCCACACGGCGGAGGAAACTCATTTCGACGTGTACTGCGATCTTGTCCCTTCGGTCATTACCCAAAACTTATGACCAAAAAAAATAATCCAAATTTGAAATTAAGACTATGACGGCTGTTTTTAATTGTAGATTACTTCAGTTTATATTTAATTGGGTCGTCAGGTGGAGCACCCAGCTCATCAAGTCTGTAACATCCAGACAATACTCACTGCCCCCTGTGTGATCTTTGAGTATCTCATCAGTTTAGCATTTGACTTTACAAAAACCCTAAAACGACAGGAAGTAGTGACGCTAACACTAAGATGCCTTTTACATTCAGTACATTCAAAACATCACAATATAGAAAACAATGTTATTCATTTAAGCAATTTAAATTTGTTTTTGCAGTGTTGTATATAACTTGAAATAAGAACTTGAATTTATCATTAAAAAAAACATCAAATGACAAATTCTGTGAGCGTTGCTCTTGGCTCCATCTACATTCCTTAAGCCCTTAAGCCTGATCACATCAGCATTGCAAACTCGTCGGTGTTGACCTGCAACAATGTGCATGTTTCACACAGAAGACGTAGCAATGTCTATTTCAAGTAAATAAAAGTTCACAGTTTGAGACACACGGCCTCTGCTGCATTGCTGCTGCTGATTCCATATTCCTCATTGACATTTTTTCTTTTTCAAACCTGATGCACATTAGTTAACCAGATTCTTAATCGTCCATAAAACAATAACTCATGATGTCAACATAAGACACTGTGTCTCACATGTGTTCATATGTTCATATGCTGATGCTGAGTTACTCCTGATCTCATACTTTTTCCCCATCAACATTTAAACATCTGAATATTCTGTTGTTGTTTTTTTTGCCCTCTTCTAATATTAGCACCCTTGGTAAACATGAGCAAAGAACGCTGACTTGGCGTCCCGGAATAGGACATGACTAACGTGTTCTGAGGATCCAGAGGGCCAAATAATCTCCATCAATCCGGGAACTGTGTCTTAGGCTCAGAACGTCTCCAGAGCTACAACTCAGAGTCACTGCTATCGCCTTAGGTTGGAGGTCATTGAGAGGACTATGATCGCCATGGCAACACAATAAAGTCCAAGCGTGGCCCCTCGGCCCCTCTCTGGTCTGTAGGCTGTGGTGGTGTTCTGCTTTGGCTGGTGCTCACGCGCTTGTTTCTTCCTGCTGCAGATCCCTCTAGCGGAGATGGAAGCTCTGTCTCTGGCCTCGGAAACATCCTGGTTGCCGGCCGACGACTCCACCGCCGATGATTTTAATCTTCTTTTTCTAACCAGCCTGGAACGCAATGTACTGACCCTTTCTGCTGCTTTGACTCCCTCGCCTTCTCTTCCCTCTGCAGTCTGTTGCTCTGTTTTCCCCAGGGTTCTTTCAAAGTTCAATAATAGTGTTCAGTGATTAAAGCGATTAAGACGTCACTTTCGAACGAATGATTCACATTGAAGTGACAGTATGGGCCTGGATGCTGGTCAGTTTGGTGGACCTCTGAAACGCTGCCCTCCAGAACTTGAAAGTCGCTCCTCACACATCAGCTCCTTCCATCACGTGGCCCATTAGCACGATCTAACTCAGCCCGATCTATACATGGCTCCATAATACCCTGACTTCCAAAGCCGGTCCCTGCACTCAAGGACATCTCCCTTACAAATCGACACTGAATCGAATGTCATTGTGTTGTGGAGAAGTGTTCCCTGTGAGAATGAAGGGTCGGCGTGACCTTTGAACTGCTCCTGCTAAAACATCACAAACTTACTTCATGTTCGGCACTCCATCCAAAATGTGCTAAAACGTTAAATGCCTGTTAAAGAATTTGAAAGATTTGTCAAACCAACCACAAAAATTCAAAATAATTTGCGTATTCACTGCAACTTTCTTTTAAGATTTCCGCTGTCTTGTAATAGATGGAATGTTCAATGATCAAATGAAGCATTATCTGCAAAGCAAAAGTGATACGTTTGATTGTAGTCTATGGATCTGATCTGCAGGACAAACGCTACAGTGGGACGGCTCTGACAAGTTGCTGAATGTCACTCTTCGCCCCCATGTCACACTTTATTGTTCTATCCAATCAAGTTTACGGCCTAAATTGTCAAAATATACAAGGAGATACAGGTATTTGACGGTGTAGTTTAGGTTTGAAGTGAAATAACATGAAAGAGCGTTGCAAGTGTGTTCAAAAGAAACATTGAAGAACCCTGGAGAACCCAATGTGCTCATGCCTCTTGTTTGTTCTCCAGTCCAGTCCAGTAGAGTAGTGCGCCTCCTCCACAGCTCCAAGTTCTCCCTCTGTCTCTCTCCCAAAACCTCCTCTGTCCCTCTTCTGTCCCTCCTCCGTCCTTCTTCTGTCCCTGTGTCGATCCCGTGTGCTTTCCATGTGGGTCTGCGTCCAAGTCTCTGTCGTGTGTCGTGTAAAGACGAGAAGTGGGATTTCCAAGGCTTAACTTAAACAAACATAACGGGGAACTTTCATTCAATGTCACACTTTTCCAAATTTAAAATAAAATATATTTCCGTTAATATTAGTTGCAAATCATAGTAAACCTGATACATATCAAACACGCTTCCTTTATAACACGTTTGACAGTAACTGATACTGGACAAAAATGACTCAGTTTCAGCCGGGCAACGTCACAGTTTGGACTAGTCGTTGGATATGTCCTTTAAAGAAAACATCAAAGTTAGTTCTCAAAGGGGATCTTTTCCGTTGATTGATTTATATTGTTTGTTACATGAGTGAGGTTGTATTTACTAGAGCCAAAATTTCCACGGTATCTCCAGCTTTTTTCTCACATCAATCAAAAAACCTAAAATAAACTAATCTTCCTGACCAAGATGAGCCTGTTAAATGTGTAGCAATCGTGTCAGTGGAAAAAAGTAGTTTCAATATCATCATTTATAACTTCAAAATGTGTTATCGTGACTCAGCCTTAAAACTTGAAACATACACAATGTGCCCTTGTCTCTGCGGTCCGCCTGCATTACCAGTCCCAGTGCAAAGACCCTATGTGTTCCTCCTCTTTGTCCTGGCCCCTCGCTCTGACGTGTCAGTGTTGTCCTGCAGCCTCACTCTGCCTGTCTCTGTCCTCAGCCTGAGAGCCTGGACGGGGACGCTCCACAGGAGGAGAACCTGCTGAGTGTCAGGAGGCCCACAGTGGGGCGCACGCACTCCCTGCCCAATGACAGCTACATGTTCCCGCCCCTCGACCAATCAGCCGCCGGCACCTCCGCGCGGCTCCTCCCACAGACGCACCGGCCGCACCACGTTCTGGGCTCCCACAGGGGCCAGTCAGGTGAGGTTTATGGTTTCAGTTCTCACAAACGTCTCCTCTGCAGCACAAATAAACAGTGAAAAAGAACAGTTGAAATATTACACTGCAGATCAGTTTTACTTCTTAGTTTTTCAGCTGTTTTCGCTGCCTTTTTCTGCAGATCCGTTTCTACTCAAACTCTTAGGGAATAAACTGTTCTGCAATATATTATATCACAGTTTTGTTGTGATTCACATATATCAGAAACCATGTATTGCAATACTTGGATGACATTATGTACATGAATAAAGCTGTGGTGTTATAATAGCAGACAGCAGAGGGCAGCACTGCACCAGCTACTGCAGCAATTACTGTAGCAACTACTATGGCAACTACTGCAGCAACTACTGTAGCAGCTACTGCACCAGCTACTGTAGCAACTACTGTAGCAACTACTGTAGCAACTACTGTAGCAACTACTGTAGCAACTACTGCAGCAACTACTGTAGCAACTACTGTAGCAACTACTGCAGCAACTACTGTAGCAACTACTGTAGCAACTACTGTAGCAACTACTGCAGCAACTACTGTAGCAACTACTGTAGCAACTACTGTAGCAACTACTGTAGCAACTACTGCAGCAACTACTGCAGCAACTACTGTAGCAACTACTGTAGCAACTACTGCAGCAACTACTGTAGCAGCTACTGCACCAGCTACTGTAGCAACTACTGTAGCAACTACTGTAGCAACTACTGTAGCAACTACTGTAGCAACTACTGTAGCAACTACTGCAGCAACTACTGTAGCAACTACTGTAGCAACTACTGCAGCAACTACTGTAGCAACTACTGCAGCAACTACTGTAGCAACTACTGTAGCAACTACTGTAGCAACTACTGTAGCAACTACTGCAGCAACTACTGCAGCAACTACTGTAGCAACTACTGTAGCAACTACTGTAGCAACTACTGTAGCAACTACTGCAGCAACTACTGTAGCAGCTACTGCACCAGCTACTGTAGCAACTACTGTAGCAACTACTGTAGCAACTACTGTAGCAACTACTGTAGCAACTACTGCAGCAACTACTGCACCAGCTACTGTAGCAACTACTGTAGCAACTACTGCAGCAACTACTGTAGCAACTACTGTAGCAACTACTGCAGCAACTACTGTAGCAACTACTGTAGCAACTACTGCAGCAACTACTGTAGCAACTACTGCAGCAACTACTGCAGCAACTACTGTAGCAACTACTGCAGCAACTACTGTAGCAACTACTGTAGCAACTACTGTAGCAACTACTGCACCAGCTACTGTAGCAACTACTGTAGCAACTACTGTAGCAACTACTGCACCAGCTACTGCAGCAACTACTGTAGCAACTACTGTAGCAACTACTGTAGCAACTACTGTAGCAGCTACTGCACCAGCTACTGTAGCAACTACTGTAGCAACTACTGTAGCAACTACTGTAGCAACTACTGTAGCAACTACTGTCAACTACTGTAGCAACTACTGTAGCAACTACTGTAGCAACTACTGTAGCAACTACTGTAGCAACTACTGTAGCAACTACTGTCAACTACTGTAGCAACTACTGTAGCAACTACTGTAGCAGCTACTGCAGCAACTACTGTAGCAACTACTGTAGCAACTACTGTCAACTACTGTAGCAACTACTGTAGCAACTACTGCAGCAACTACTGTAGCAACTACTGTCAACTACTGTAGCAACTACTGTAGCAACTACTGTAGCAACTACTGTAGCAACTACTGTAGCAACTACTGTAGCAACTACTGCAGCAACTACTGTCAACTACTGTAGCAACTACTGTAGCAACTACTGCAGCAACTACTGTAGCAACTACTGCACCAACTACTGTAGCAACTACTGTAGCAACTACTGTAGCAACTACTGCAGCAACTACTGTAGCAACTACTGTAGCAACTACTGTAGCAACTACTGCAGCAACTACTGTAGCAACTACTGTAGCAACTACTGTAGCAACTACTGTCAACTACTGTAGCAACTACTGTAGCAACTACTGTAGCAACTACTGTAGCAACTACTGTAGCAACTACTGTAGCAACTACTGTAGCAACTACTGTAGCAACTACTGCAGCAACTACTGTAGCAACTACTGTAGCAACTACTGTAGCAACTACTGTAGCAACTACTGTAGCAACTACTGCACCAGCTACTGCAGCAACTACTGTAGCAACTACTGTAGCAACTACTGTAGCAACTACTGTAGCAGCTACTGCACCAGCTACTGTAGCAACTACTGTAGCAACTACTGTAGCAACTACTGTAGCAACTACTGTAGCAACTACTGCACCAGCTACTGCAGCAACTACTGTAGCAACTACTGCACCAGCTACTGTAGCAACTACTGTCAACTTCTGTAGCAACTACTGTAGCAACTACTGCAGCAACTACTGTAGCAACTACTGCAGCAACTACTCTAGCAACTACTGTAGCAACTACTGTAGCAACTACTGCAGCAACTACTGTAGCAACTACTGTAGCAACTACTGTCAACTACTGTAGCAACTACTGTAGCAACTACTGTAGCAACTACTGTAGCAACTACTGCAGCAACTACTGTAGCAACTACTGTAGCAACTACTGTAGCAACTACTGTAGCAACTACTGCACCAACTACTGTAGCAACTACTGTAGCAACTACTGTAGCAACTACTGTAGCAACTACTGCAGCAACTACTGTAGCAACTACTGTAGCAACTACTGTAGCAACTACTGTAGCAACTACTGTAGCAACTACTGCACCAGCTACTGCAGCAACTACTGTAGCAACTACTGTAGCAACTACTGTAGCAACTACTGTAGCAGCTACTGCACCAGCTACTGTAGCAACTACTGTAGCAACTACTGCAGCAACTACTGTAGCAACTACTGCACCAGCTACTGTAGCAACTACTGTCAACTACTGTAGCAACTACTGTAGCAACTACTGCAGCAACTACTGTAGCAACTACTGCAGCAACTACTGTAGCAACTACTGTAGCAACTACTGTAGCAACTACTGCAGCAACTACTGTAGCAACTACTGTAGCAACTACTGTCAACTACTGTAGCAACTACTGTAGCAACTACTGTAGCAACTACTGTAGCAACTACTGCAGCAACTACTGTAGCAACTACTGTAGCAACTACTGCAGCAACTACTGTAGCAACTACTGCACCAACTACTGCAGCAACTACTGTAGCAACTACTGTAGCAACTACTGCAGCAACTACTGTAGCAACTACTGTAGCAACTACTGTAGCAACTACTGCAGCAACTACTGTAGCAACTACTGTCAACTACTGTAGCAACTACTGTAGCAACTACTGTAGCAACTACTGTCAACTACTGTAGCAACTACTGTAGCAACTACTGCAGCAACTACTGTAGCAACTACTGTAGCAACTACTGCACCAACTACTGTAGCAACTACTGTAGCAACTACTGTAGCAACTACTGTAGCAACTACTGTAGCAACTACTGTAGCAACTACTGTAGCAACTACTGTAGCAACTACTGTCAACTACTGTAGCAACTACTGTAGCAACTACTGCAGCAACTACTGTAGCAACTACTGTAGCAACTACTGCACCAACTACTGTAGCAACTACTGTAGCAACTACTGTAGCAACTACTGCACCAGCTACTGCAGCAACTACTGTAGCAACTACTGCACCAACTACTGTAGCAACTACTGTAGCAACTACTGCAGCAACTACTGTAGCAACTACTGTAGCAACTACTGTAGCAACTACTGTAGCAACTACTGTAGCAACTACTGTAGCAGCTACTGCAGCAACTACTGTAGCAACTACTGTAGCAACTACTGCAGCAACTACTGTAGCAACTACTGTAGCAACTACTGCACCAGCTACTGTAGCAACTACTGTAGCAACTACTGCAGCAACTACTGTAGCAACTACTGCACCAGCTACTGTAGCAACTACTGTAGCAACTACTGTAGCAACTACTGCACCAGCTACTGTAGCAACTACTGTAGCAACTACTGTAGCAACTACTGTAGCAACTACTGTAGCAACTACTGTAGCAACTACTGCAGCAACTACTGTAGCAACTACTGTAGCAAATACTGCACCAGCTACTGTAGCAACTACTGTAGCAACTACTGTAGCAACTACTGTAGCAACTACTGCACCAGCTACTGTAGCAACTACTGTAGCAACTACTGTAGCAACTACTGTAGCAACTACTGTAGCAACTACTGTAGCAACTACTGTAGCAACTACTGCAGCAACTACTGTAGCAACTACTGTCAACTACTGTAGCAACTACTGTAGCAACTACTGTAGCAACTACTGTAGCAACTACTGCAGCAACTACTGTAGCAACTACTGTAGCAACTACTGCACCAACTACTGTAGCAACTACTGTAGCAACTACTGTAGCAACTACTGTAGCAACTACTGTAGCAACTACTGTAGCAACTACTGTAGCAACTACTGTCAACTACTGTAGCAACTACTGTAGCAACTACTGCAGCAACTACTGTAGCAACTACTGTAGCAACTACTGCACCAACTACTGTAGCAACTACTGTAGCAACTACTGTAGCAACTACTGCACCAGCTACTGCAGCAACTACTGTAGCAACTACTGCACCAACTACTGTAGCAACTACTGTAGCAACTACTGCAGCAACTACTGTAGCAACTACTGTAGCAACTACTGTAGCAACTACTGTAGCAACTACTGTAGCAACTACTGTAGCAGCTACTGCAGCAACTACTGTAGCAACTACTGTAGCAACTACTGCAGCAACTACTGTAGCAACTACTGTAGCAACTACTGCACCAGCTACTGTAGCAACTACTGTAGCAACTACTGCAGCAACTACTGTAGCAACTACTGCACCAGCTACTGTAGCAACTACTGTAGCAACTACTGTAGCAACTACTGCACCAGCTACTGTAGCAACTACTGTAGCAACTACTGTAGCAACTACTGTAGCAACTACTGTAGCAACTACTGTAGCAACTACTGCAGCAACTACTGTAGCAACTACTGTAGCAACTACTGCACCAGCTACTGTAGCAACTACTGTAGCAACTACTGTAGCAACTACTGTAGCAACTACTGCACCAGCTACTGTAGCAACTACTGTAGCAACTACTGTAGCAACTACTGTAGCAACTACTGTAGCAACTACTGCAGCAACTACTGTAGCAAATACTGTAGCAACTACTGTAGCAACTACTGTAGCAACTACTGTAGCAACTACTGTAGCAACTACTGCAGCAACTACTGTAGCAACTACTGTAGCAACTACTGTAGCAACTACTGTAGCAACTACTGTAGCAACTACTGCAGCAACTACTGTAGCAACTACTGTAGCAACTACTGTAGCAACTACTGTAGCAACTACTGTAGCAACTACTGCAGCAACTACTGTAGCAACTACTGTAGCAACTACTGTAGCAACTACTGTAGCAACTACTGCACCAGCTACTGCAGCAACTACTGTAGCAACTACTGTAGCAACTACTGTAGCAACTACTGTAGCAACTACTGTCAACTACTGTAGCAACTACTGTAGCAACTACTGCAGCAACTACTGTAGCAACTACTGCAGCAACTACTGTAGCAACTACTGTAGCAACTACTGCACCAGCTACTGCAGCAACTACTGTAGCAACTACTGCACCAACTACTGTAGCAACTACTGTAGCAACTACTGTAGCAACTACTGCACCAGCTACTGTAGCAACTACTGTAGCAACTACTGTAGCAACTACTGTAGCAACTACTGTAGCAACTACTGCAGCAACTACTGTAGCAACTACTGTAGCAACTACTGTAGCAACTACTGTAGCAACTACTGTAGCAACTACTGCAGCAACTACTGTAGCAACTACTGTAGCAACTACTGTAGCAACTACTGTAGCAACTACTGTAGCAACTACTGTAGCAACTACTGTAGCAACTACTGTAGCAACTACTGCAGCAACTACTGTAGCAACTACTGTAGCAACTACTGTAGCAACTACTGTAGCAACTACTGCACCAGCTACTGCAGCAACTACTGTAGCAACTACTGTAGCAACTACTGTAGCAACTACTGTAGCAACTACTGTCAACTACTGTAGCAACTACTGTAGCAACTACTGCAGCAACTACTGTAGCAACTACTGTAGCAACTACTGCACCAACTACTGTAGCAACTACTGTAGCAACTACTGTAGCAACTACTGCACCAGCTACTGCAGCAACTACTGTAGCAACTACTGCACCAACTACTGTAGCAACTACTGTAGCAACTACTGCAGCAACTACTGTAGCAACTACTGTAGCAACTACTGTAGCAACTACTGTAGCAACTACTGTAGCAACTACTGTAGCAGCTACTGCAGCAACTACTGTAGCAACTACTGTAGCAACTACTGCAGCAACTACTGTAGCAACTACTGTAGCAACTACTGCACCAGCTACTGTAGCAACTACTGTAGCAACTACTGCAGCAACTACTGTAGCAACTACTGCACCAGCTACTGTAGCAACTACTGTAGCAACTACTGTAGCAACTACTGCACCAGCTACTGTAGCAACTACTGTAGCAACTACTGTAGCAACTACTGTAGCAACTACTGTAGCAACTACTGTAGCAACTACTGCAGCAACTACTGTAGCAACTACTGTAGCAACTACTGCACCAGCTACTGTAGCAACTACTGTAGCAACTACTGTAGCAACTACTGTAGCAACTACTGCACCAGCTACTGTAGCAACTACTGTAGCAACTACTGTAGCAACTACTGTAGCAACTACTGTAGCAACTACTGTAGCAACTACTGCAGCAACTACTGTAGCAACTACTGTCAACTACTGTAGCAACTACTGTAGCAACTACTGTAGCAACTACTGTAGCAACTACTGCAGCAACTACTGTAGCAACTACTGTAGCAACTACTGCACCAACTACTGTAGCAACTACTGTAGCAACTACTGTAGCAACTACTGTAGCAACTACTGTAGCAACTACTGTAGCAACTACTGTAGCAACTACTGTCAACTACTGTAGCAACTACTGTAGCAACTACTGCAGCAACTACTGTAGCAACTACTGTAGCAACTACTGCACCAACTACTGTAGCAACTACTGTAGCAACTACTGTAGCAACTACTGCACCAGCTACTGCAGCAACTACTGTAGCAACTACTGCACCAACTACTGTAGCAACTACTGTAGCAACTACTGCAGCAACTACTGTAGCAACTACTGTAGCAACTACTGTAGCAACTACTGTAGCAACTACTGTAGCAACTACTGTAGCAGCTACTGCAGCAACTACTGTAGCAACTACTGTAGCAACTACTGCAGCAACTACTGTAGCAACTACTGTAGCAACTACTGCACCAGCTACTGTAGCAACTACTGTAGCAACTACTGCAGCAACTACTGTAGCAACTACTGCACCAGCTACTGTAGCAACTACTGTAGCAACTACTGTAGCAACTACTGCACCAGCTACTGTAGCAACTACTGTAGCAACTACTGTAGCAACTACTGTAGCAACTACTGTAGCAACTACTGTAGCAACTACTGCAGCAACTACTGTAGCAACTACTGTAGCAACTACTGCACCAGCTACTGTAGCAACTACTGTAGCAACTACTGTAGCAACTACTGTAGCAACTACTGCACCAGCTACTGTAGCAACTACTGTAGCAACTACTGTAGCAACTACTGTAGCAACTACTGTAGCAACTACTGCAGCAACTACTGTAGCAACTACTGTAGCAACTACTGTAGCAACTACTGTAGCAACTACTGTAGCAACTACTGCAGCAACTACTGTAGCAACTACTGTAGCAACTACTGTAGCAACTACTGTAGCAACTACTGTAGCAACTACTGCAGCAACTACTGTAGCAACTACTGTAGCAACTACTGTAGCAACTACTGTAGCAACTACTGTAGCAACTACTGTAGCAACTACTGCAGCAACTACTGTAGCAACTACTGTAGCAACTACTGTAGCAACTACTGTAGCAACTACTGCACCAGCTACTGCAGCAACTACTGTAGCAACTACTGTAGCAACTACTGCAGCAACTACTGTAGCACACCGAAGGAGCAAAGAGAGCACTACACGCTCTTTGCACTTTTACTGATGTAAGACTGGTTTACAGTTTATCACTTTGACCTGTGCATTCTATATTTATTTATTCCTTATAATATTGAACCATAATACTTGGTCTTCTGTAATGACATACAAATCACTTTTTTTCTTCATTCAGTGTGGGTAAAGTATCACCACACTTATGTTACGTTATATCAAACGACAATACAAAAATTGTAATACATGTTGTATGGGGCCCAGCCCCAAAAGTAGTCAATCTTCTAAAGCCAAAAGTCCCAAAACAGCAGTCTTGCTCACACACTCTTCATTCTCCAGATGTTTCAAACTCCAGATGTTTCAAACTCCAGATGTTTCAAACTCCAGATGTTTCACACTCTCCAGATGTTTCACACTCTCCAGATGTTTCAAACTCCAGATGTTTCACACTCTCCAGATGTTTCACTCTCCAGATGTTTCAAACTCCAGATGTTTCACACTCTCCAGATGTTTCACTCTCCAGATGTTTCACACTCTCCAGATGTTTCACACTCTCCAGATGTTTCACACTCTCTGATGTTTCACACTCTCTGATGTTTCAGGGTCCAGTAGCTCGGTGCGCTCTCAGCCTGAGGAGCGCTCCCACAAACTGACCGTCCCGGCGGAGCTCTTCAGACCCATCAGTCCACAGAGTGTGTTGGACTTGGGCAGCATCCCCCGCCTGCCCCCGCCCCGCCGCACCCACACACTCAGCCGGCCCCTCCGCAGACAGGTAACTCCTCCTCCTGGCTCCTGAGACTAATGTGAGTCTAATACTGATAATCAGAGACATTTATATGGTATGCATATTATGTTTTGTCTTGAAAACGGCATAAAACTGGACAGCGCTGTGACTATTGCAGTAGTTATAGTTAATCCAGTAGATGGCGCCAAATGTATTCACATGAACTAACCAAATCAAACACTGCAATCCTGGAAACAAAACCTGCTCAAACAGGTCTCAAATGTCACAACAAACACAACATTCAAATGTATATTTCAAGTTTTTTCTCATGTCTGAATGCCCCTCCCCCTGAATGCCCCTCCCCCTGAATGCACCTCCCCCTGAATGCCCCTCCCCCTGAATGCACCTCCCCCTGAATGCCCCTCCCCCTGAATGCCCCTCCCCCTGAATGCCCCTCCCGCTGAATGTCCCTCCCCCTGAATGCCCCTCCCGCTGAATGTCCCTCCCCCTGAATGCCCCTCCCCCTTAATGCACCTCCCCCTGAATGCCCCTCCCGCTGAATGCCCCTCCCCTGAATGCCCCTCCCCTGTGTGTCCTGCAGGTGGCGGTGTCGACTGACTCTCAGGAGGCTCTGTGCGCAGACTCGGGGCAGAGCAGTGAAGGACTGGAGAATGTGGCCTCTGCGGTCCTGCCACTGCCCCCCTCCTGCCCCCCCACCTGTGCTGTGGTGCAGCGGCCCCTG
>NW_027315835.1:27488563-27571063 GCF_026437365.1 Eucyclogobius newberryi
AGGTTTACATGGAAAAGGTGACATGATATACATTTAATTGTATTTATTTTTTATTTAAAGATTACGTACAGGTCACAAAGAGTCAGTTGAATGAGTTATTGAATATTGAACTTAACTCATTTGGATGGACAAACAAATCTGGAGGGTTTGGTTTCATTATGTGTCAGTTTGACTTCCTCCTCTGACAGTTCTGTGAGTTCATTCTTCGTATGGTTCAGTGCTTTCCTCACTTCATGACAAACCTGAGCCAACACTGAAAATAGAATGGAGGAACACTGAGCGTTTGCTGGTGGGTGGAAGGTGCAGCGTTGGACAGGTTCATTAAGAACACACTCCTGACAGGTTCTGGATGGACTTCAGCAGACGTGTCCAGGCCGCGGGGAAGAACTCTTCTGGCTCTTCCACTTTTACTTAAAGGGAGCGTATTATGCAAAGTCCACTCTCATTCAGCCTCTGGAGGTTGTTTTTAAGAGTGACTCATGCATGTTAGAGTCCTCTTTATTCTCTGTGGACACGACACCTTTTCACTGGGACGGACCGGCTTCATTCTCATTCTTCTTCTTTAATGGGTAAAACACACAGGACTCAGCCGCAGCCGCCGTGTCACAAATGAAGCCTGCGTGAATTCAGCCTGGAAGACCTAACTCCACCCATCTACGTCAAGGCCACCCGCTCCCCAGCTCAACCAACGCACCCAGTCCGGCCTGTCAGTCTGAGAGTTCAGATCTCTCCTTCACCACGGAACTCCTCCAGTTTTCTACTTTTTCCCAAGGAGGTTTTTGTAGTTTTTCCTGGCCGTGAAGGAGAGTCTAAGGACTGAAGGAGGGTCTAAGGACAGAAGGAGGGTCTAAGGACTGAAGGAGGGTCTAAGGACAGAAGGAGGGTCTAAGGACAGAAGTAGGGTCTAAGGACTGAAGAAGGGTCTAAGGACAGAAGGAGGGTCTAAGGACAGAAGTAGGGTCTAAGGACAGAAGGAGGGTCTAAGGACAGAAGTAGGGTCTAAGGACTGAAGGAGGGTCTAAGGACAGAAGGAGGGTCTAAGGACAGAAGTAGGGTCTAAGGACTGAAGGAGGGTCTAAGGACAGAAGGAGGGTCTAAGGACAGAAGGAGGGTCTAAGGACAGAAGTAGGGTCTAAGGACAGAAGTAGGGTCTAAGGACAGAGGATTCCCGGGACATCGCTCCTTGCACCGGCTCCCCATCTTCAATCAACGCACCCAAGTTACTCCTCCCCGTAGCACGTTGCACCTCTGCTCCCAATCAGCGCACAGCCGGTCCGACATTAACCCTCACTCAGTTGGCTCGGCCGCTTCAGACCGTACTGCGACCCACCACCTCCCCTCCTCCTCCTCTGCATCCCTCTCATCCTAATCATCTACCCTCTCACCATATCTACCACCACCAGTCTCCAGGCCCTGGGGGAGACATCTAATACAAATAGATCATGGAATGCCTAACCCTAATCGCAACGTCTTCCGTCGGGGTCTTAGCGCCAAATAACCCACGTAATAAAGCTGCTAAACTGTCCTGTCTGTGTTGTCTGAGTCTCTCCAGGGTGAAATGTTTTTCAAATCACAGCTCGCTGTTGTATCTTCAGTCAACATGGTCCAGTTTGTTGTGGTGACGTTTTCCATGACGTAAAGGGACTGGCGGACATCTGGACGATAAAACACCTTCAGTGGAAACAGTTGCAGACTTTTCCACGTGTCAATTCAGGTTGTTTTTGTGACGACAGCGGTTTCCCCGAAGGGCGAAAACAGACTAAACAGTGTTCACATCTAACAAATATATGGACATGTTTTTATGGTTTTAGCTATATTACGCAGATGGAAATGGGCTGTTTTCAAAGCTTTATTTACTCCATCTACGCTGGGGAAAGTGTGGCAGCATGAGCACTTTCCTCTGGTCACATGTTTCTCTCCCTCTTCCTCTCGGACAGTGCTACAGTTTCAGACACTGCTGATGCTCCTCACCGTCCATCCTGACCCACTGTTGCACTGTGTGGTTCTCCAGCTGCTCAGAGCAAAACAGGACTATTTACTGCCCTTCCTTCTGGAAAACCATTCAGACCAGGACCAAAGACCAATGGACTGAAAAACTGCTTTTTATCTCAAAGCTGTTAAAGCCATCACTCCTGTCATTGCCAGTTTCTGCCTGACCAGGGCGGAGCTAAACCGGATTTCATTCTTTATACCTGACAATGGCCCGCCGGCCCCTGGACCTGCGCCCGCCGGCCCCTTGACCTGCCACTTTTCGGATTTATTCGTCCATCACATTTTTTCCTCATAATCTTTCATCTTTTAGTTTCCACTTCTCATGATTAATAGTGTGTGTTTATAAAGACTCAGATGTAACTCATGTGATGGTCATGTTCCCTCATGACACTTCCTCCCTCGAAGGATAATAATAATAATATTCTGATAAAATGCTTTTCATCCAAAGAACATGTTTTTCCGCAGTAGACGAGTTACGTTTCCAAATAACGTAATTTTATTTCTTTTTTCAAAGTTATTTGGCCCTTAGGCACGAAAGTACAGAGTGAAATGGAAAAGAGAGAAGGGAAGACATGCAGCAAATAGTCAGAACTCACAACTCTGCGGCCGGCTGCAGATGGTCATTTTAATTTTAATTATAATTTTCCTATAATTTGAGTTATGTTATGTACCAAGTTATGTAAATAGAATTGGAAAACAGAAACCCTGGTTCTGATCCAAGATGGAAAACCAAGAAGTAAAGTAAAGTAAAGTAAAGTAAAGTTGTTTACTAAATAGTCCTTCTCCAGATGCTCAGGAATCACTCAGTGTCACTCAAACTGCTTCACCTCAAACACAGGCTTTATCCTGGAGGTCACGTGTGTGTGATGCTTGTTGCTGCCAGCAGAGGGAGCTCTAACACAAATCTTATGTTGATGTTTTGGGTCATTAATTTTCTTGAAGTTCTAAAACATGAAATGCAAATGCCAAAGTGACTTTACAAACCTACAAAGGCCGATATAATACATGAGGTAAAGATGATTCTTTTAAACAATAATCATGATTATTCATGTTACAAATCTACTCAACTTAACTAAAAAAAACGATGATAATAATAAACTGAAATAAGTGTGCGTGCTCAGCGCTGTGCGCGTGCTCAGCGCTGTGCGCGTGCTCAGCGCTGTGCGCGTGCTCAGCTCTGCATGTGCTTTGCTCTGTGCGTGTGCGTGCTCAGCTCTGCGTGTGCTTAGCTCTGTGCGTGTGCTTAGCTCTGTGCATGCTCAGCTCTGCGTGTGCTTTGCTCTGTGCGTGTGCGTGCTCAGCTCTGTGCGTGTGCTTAGCTCTGTGCGTGTGCGTGCTCAGCTCTGCGTGTGCTTTGCTCTGTGCATGTGCGTGCTCAGCTCTGTGCGTGTGCTTAGCTCTGTGCGTGCTCAGCTCTGTGCGTGTGCTTAGCTCTGTGCGTGCTCATCTCTGTGCGTGTGCTTAGCTCTGTGCGTGCTCAGCTCTGTGCGTGTGCTTAGCTCTGTGCGTGTGCTTAGCTCTGTGCATGCTCAGCTCTGCGTGTGCTTTGCTCTGTGCGTGTGCGTGCTCAGCTCTGTGCGTGTGCTTAGCTCTGTGCGTGTGCGTGCTCAGCTCTGCGTGTGCTTTGCTCTGTGCATGTGCGTGCTCAGCTCTGTGCGTGTGCTTAGCTCTGTGCGTGCTCAGCTCTGTGCGTGTGCTTAGCTCTGTGCGTGCTCATCTCTGTGCAAGTGCGTGCTCAGCTCTGCGTGTGCTTAGCTCTGTGCGTGTGCTTAGCTCTGTGCGTGCTCATCTCTGTGCGTGTGCGTGCTCAGCTCTGCGTGTGCTTAGCTCTGTGCGTGTGCTCAGCTCTGTGCATGTAGCTCTGTGTGTGTGCTCAGCTCTGTGCGTGTGCTCAGCTCTGTGCATGCAGCTCTGTGCGTGCTCAGCTCTGTGCGTGTGCGTGCTCAGCTCTTCTTTAGCCCTCATTTTATAAACATGCTGATTTTCTTATAATGTTATAAATCCAGTTTAATGCCCGGAGCTCAGTCAATCAGCTCTAATTTACTTAAATACTGAATAAGAAATTCAAAATCCCTCTTCAACAGAACGTGCAGCGTCTCACACGCTCAGGACGTCTCACACGCTCAGCACATCTCACACGCTCAGCACGTCTCACACGCTCAGCACGTCTCACACGCTCAGGACGTCTCACACGCTCAGCACGTCTCACACGCTCAGCACATCTCACACGCTCAGCACGTCTCACACGCTCAGCACGTCTCACACGCTCAGCAAAAGTGAACGAGAAAAGTATGGAACAATTTTAGTCCAATTTCCTGGTCTCATATCATCTGGTTTGAACATGTGATCATTCTGAACATGTGATCATCTGAACATGTGATCATTCTGAACATGTGATCATTCTGAACATGTGATCATTCTGAACATGTGATCATTCTGAACATGTGATCCCTCCTAACATGTGATCATTCTGAACATGTGATCCCTCTGAACATGTGATCATTCTGAACATGTGATCATTCTGAACATGTGATCACTCTGAACATGCAATCATCTGAACATGTGATCATTCTGAACATGTGATCATTCTGAACATGTGATCCCTCTGAACATGTGATCATTCTGAACATGTGATCATTCTGAACATGTGATCCCTCTGAACATGTGATCATTCTGAACATGTGATCATTCTGAACATGTGATCCCTCTGAACATGTGATCATTCTGAACATGTGATCATTCTGAACATATGATCCCTCTGAACATGTGATCATTCTGAACATGTGATCATTCTGAACATGTGATCACTCTGAACATGTGATCACTCTGAACATGCGATCCCTCTGAACATGTGATCACTCTGAAGATGTGCTCATTCTGAACATGTGATCATTCTGAACATGTGATCACTCTGAACATGTGATCACTCTGAACATGTGATCATTCTGAACATGCGATCTCTCCGAACATGTGATCACTCTGAACATGTGATCATTCTGAACATGTTATCACTCTGAACATGTGATCCCTCTTAATATGCAATCACTCTGAACATGCGATCCCTCTGAACATGCGATCACTCTGAACATGCTATCCCTCTGAACATGTGATCATTCTGAACATGTGATCACTCTGAACATGTGATCACTCTGAACATGTGATCACTCTGAACATGCAATCCCTCTGAACATGTGATCACTCCGAACATGTGATCCCTCTGAACATGCGATCCCTCTGAACATGTGATCCCTTTAAACATGTGATCATTCTGAACATGTGATCCCTCTGAACATGTGATCATTCTGAACATGTGATCCCTCTGAACATGTGATCCCTTTAAACATGTGATCATTCTGAACATGTGATCCTCTGAACATGCGATCTCTCCGAACATGTGATCACTCTGAACATGTGATCATTCTGAACATGCAATCCCTCATAACATGTGATCACTCCGAACATGTGATCCCTCTGAACATGCGATCCCTCTGAACATGTGATCATTCTGAACATGCAATCCCTCATAACATGTGATCACTCCGAACATGTGATCCCTCTGAACATGTGATCATTCTGAACATGTGATCATCTGAACATGTGATCATTCTGAACATGTGATCATTCTGAACATGTGATCATTCTGAACATGTGATCCCTCTGAACATGTGATCATTCTGAACATGTGATCATTCTGAACATGTGATCATTCTGAACATGTGATCCCTCTGAACATGTGATCATTCTGAACATGTGATCATTCTGAACATGTGATCACTCTGAACATGTGATCATTCTGAACATGTGATCATTCTGAACATGTGATCCCTCTGAACATGTGATCATTCTGAACATGTGATCATTCTGAACATGTGATCCCTCTGAACATGTGATCATTCTGAACATGTGATCATTCTGAACATATGATCCCTCTGAACATGTGATCCCTCTGAACATGTGATCATTCTGAACATGTGATCACTCTGAACATGTGATCACTCTGAACATGCGATCCTCTGAACATGTGATCATTCTGAACACGTGATTAGCTGTCACAGAGACATAAAAAACACACAAGGAACAATGTTTGGCAGTTGTGGTATTTAACTTTAACTCTTTTGTCCACCATAGGAAATGCGTCTTTGGTTCCCCATGACTCAAGTATTATAATAAATATATATTACAAAAAGTAAAAGGTTTGCTGTATTTAGAAGTTAAAATGAGAGACATTAGTGCTTATTTAATGAACTGACTGTGTGGTCATGAAGGCTCCAGGCTCCTCACACACAGGACCTGAGCCTCCTGTTCACAGCCGACTGGTAAAGAAACTCCATTATATTCTGTTCTTTTCCAATTATCTTCTCTGCAGTTTTTACTCTTCCGTTCAGTTTGCTCTTGTCAAAACGACAAATCAGACAGAGATATTAACAACGAGGACACTTTCGATCAGGCTCACATAAACTCTTTCCAAATGTGAGTGTTGGGACAGGGCCAGAGAGATTTCAAACAATCCCAGCTTAGTACAGGATGTTGGCGGGGATAGGAGGTAGGTAAAAACTTAACTTTTCTGAGCCTCAGTTGCAGAACAAAAAGGATGAACTCAAATAGGAACCAATCCAAAACAAATCTGATGAAACTAATGATGAGGAAACGCTATTGTTCCAAGGTTAAACGCTCCTAAAGGTTGATTTCACATGATCTGTCCCCTTTAAGTCATCCAGCCTCACTGCTACTTCTTTTACACACTATCAGTTATTGAAGCATGAAAAAAAAAAACATGGACGAGGACAATTATGCCAAAGAAATGCGTCTCAGTGCACTGCTCTTCTGCTCAGGCTAACACGTCAAACTGCATGTAACTATGAATAAATACAACATAATATACTAGAAAATCTGCAATGGCTGAAGCCATTGCTGGAGTGTCTGCGTCTCTCCCCCTCTCCCCCTCTCTCTCTCTCTCCCCTCTCTCGCTCTCGCTCGACTGGCTCCGTCCCAAAATTCTAAAGAATAAAGCCTAAATAATAAAGGCTAAAGAATTCCGCTGACACTCATAATGCCCAAATTCATTTTAAATGGGGAAAAAGTACTAATTCTTTGAAGATTCTGCAAAAAGAACAAGTTGTTCAAATGTCAAAAGTAATAGCACACGTACTACTGCGAAAGCGATCGTAATGAGGTATAACATTTTGAAATCTGTTGAAGCGTTAAGGAGTTGAAACTGGCTAAATGGAAAATCATGGCAAATATAATAATACAAAATACTTGAAATACAAGAACATATAGTGCCTGCGTGACGCAGACACTCAATTAGCGACCTTCACCTGGCTCGTTTAAAGAGAATAGAAAGCGTAGAATGCATCTGCTCGAAGATGTTTGTGAGAAATACATTTTATTATAAAGCATTGTACCTGAAGCATGATGTGATCCTTATAAAATAATGAAGTGTTGTGCTCTGACTGACGTGAAGCGGCACAACACAGGCTAATTCACTTATGTCACTGCAATTAACAGTCATCCTTGCAAAGCATTTGAGTATGTTTCTCTACAAACGACTCTCTTGTCAAATTAAAAGCCAATTGGCACTACACAATCCTTCAAAATCAATGCTAAACACATTTGTAGCTTCAACAATGAGAGGCTTGACGTGCTACAATCCGTTTTGTTGCAGACAATCCACGTCTCTCGTCGATCTGGAGCTTTGTCAGTCCTGTAAAAGTCTCTGTCTACATTTGTACGCAGCAGTAATCCACAAAACTCGGATAAAGTTTGTTTGATTTACAAGACAGCGCGGCTAGTGTCCCTGTGAATATAAACTCAGACCGCTACGTGCAGTCTGAATCAAACTGTAAAACACTTCATCAACCGCAAACTGTGACTAAAGCGGCCGATACGTTTTGGTAAAAATGTTGTGTTCTGAGATGAGAGTGTGTTGACTGTTTCAAAAGTCCATCTGAAGCGGTTCTAAAGCTGTAACACTCACACATGTGACGTGCCAAAGGGTTTGTGAGAGCGAGGAACGACTTACAGGGATTTCCATACAGACTTCCTCCTTTCACAGTTTGAAAATCAGTTTCACAGCTTTAACAAGAAGATTGTCCGGACGAGTCAGTGCGGTGCAGCTCAGTTTGAACCTCATTGCACTCCTCTGTTACACTTCTATTTTATTTATTTATCGTTTCGCCATCTTCTCTACGCAACGGTTTTGGAAAGTTGTGGCTGATGAACTCGACTCTTATATTCAGCTGGTGTGGGTGAACTTGGAGCAGGAGTGACAAGCCCAAACTGGGGAAAGTACTTGGTTTGAGTTGCATTTGCTTTTAATCTTTGGTTCTCCAGTCTATGACGTTTGGAACACAGCAAGAGTAATGGGAAAGAAGGAAAAAGTGGTTATATTCCACGGGATGATTACCTCTAATGTTGAGCGAAGATTAAAATCCGTCCACAAACGAGGAACAGGTCTTTGGTGGTAAACATATGACAAGGAGAATGCTCACGGTTTATTTATGCCATCATTTGAGCTTGTGGAAACAGATCTGTACATTTGACTAGAACAAGCTGCAAAACAAATAAACAGCACTTAAACTGGTTATTTAACAGAAAAAGTCAATATATACTATTACCGTATTTTCCGGACTATAAGTCACACCGGAGTATAAGTATAAGTACAAGTATATTAGTAAAAATATAAGTATAAGTCGTAGCCCGGCCAAAACTATGAAAAAAGGTGCGATGGTTTGCCATTTCTTTGGGGCCGACCGATAGTCCTCCTCCATGGCCTCCCCGAACTCCTCCCAGCCCCGGGTTTTTGCCTCTGCGACAGCACGAGCTGCGCCCCGCTTGAACTCCCGATACCTGTCAATGACCTCAGGAGTCGTACTCCTTCATCAGCCTGACGACATCCATTCCAGTGTCCACCACCAGGTTCGGGGATTGCCGCCACGACAGTCACCTGTGACCTTGCGACCACAGCTCTGAGCAGCCACACTGACAATGGAGGTCGAGAACATGGTCCACTCGGACTCAATGTCCCCAGCCTCCCCCGGGATCTGGGAGAAGCTCTCCCGGAGGTGCGAGTTGAATACCCTACTGACAGAGGGCTCCACTAGACGTTCCCAACAGACCCTCACAATGCGCTTGGGTCTGCCAAGTCTGTCCGGCTTCCTCCTCCGCCAGCGGATCCAACTCACCACCAGGTGGTGATCGGTTGACAGTTTTGCCCCTCTCTTCACCCGAGTGTCTAAGACACACGGCCGGAGGTCAGATGACACGACAACAAAGTCGATCATTGACCTCCGACCTAGGGTGTCCTGGTGCCATGTGCACTGATGGACCTTGTGCTTGAACACGGTGTTCGTTATGGACAATCCGTGGCACAGAAGTCCAATAACTGAACACCGCTCAGGGTCAGATCGGGGAAGCCGTTCTTTACCCCTCTCCAGGTGTCACTGTCGTTGCCCACGTGGGCGTTGAAGTCCCCCAGTTGAACAAAGAGTCCCCGGTCCGTGCAGTGTCCAATACCCCTAGGGTGCACAAGGGTTCATGGGAGGTTACCCAACCAGTCCACATGTGCTTTGTGGATCTGGAGAAGGCTTTAGACCGTGTCCCTCGTGGTGTCCTTTGGGAGTACGGGGTCTAGGGCCCATTGCTCAGGGCTGTCCAGTCTCTGTATGATCAGAACAGGAGCTGTGTTCATTGCCTGCAGTAAGTCAGACCTGTTTCCAGGTGGGGGTCCTCAGGGCTGCCCTTTGTCACCGGTTCTGTTCATAGTTTTTTATGGAAAGAATTTCAAGGTGCAGTCAGGGGTCGAAGGGTGTCCAGTTTGGGGACCACAGGATCTCATCTCTGCTGGCAGACAATGTTGTCCTGATGGCTCCAGCTGAGGTGGCTCGGGGATCTGTTCCGGAGCCTCTTGGGCGCCTCCCTGGGGAGGTGTTTCGGGCATGTCTCACCAGGAAGAGGTGCTGGAAGAAGACCCAGGACACACTGGAGAGATTATGTCTCTTAGCTGGCCTGGGAACGCCTCGGGATCCCCCCGGAGGAGTTGGTGGAAGTGTCTGGGGAGAGGGAAGTTTGGAAGTCCCTGCTTAGACTGATGCCCCTGTGACCCGGCCCTGGATAAGCAGAAGAAGATGGACGGATGGAAAACTCATTCTTTGCCTTGTTTTGTTGGACATTTTATATTATAAGCGTTAAATGTGGTTTTAAGAGTGAAAGAGACCGAATTGACAGAACTGAAAACTGACCTCAACACTGAGTCAGGCACAGAGCTTTGTATTTGTGTTGCAGCTTTGACCACTAAAACAGAAATGATACAATACAGTCAATTTGTGAATCACCACTTGCACAAACATAGCAACTCAACACAGTCTCAACGTTCAGTTTGATGACGCCGTCTTCATTTTTGAACGTTCTACAGCTTGAGCAATGGCTTTTCAAGAGGAATGTTCCAACTGTGAAATATATATAACGGGAGCGTTGGAGATGGAGCGTTGAGATTGGCTGGGACCGGGCACAGACATCGTGGAGACTGGCGTTTGTGAGGTGTGGGTGATACTTGTCAGAGAGCTGGCAGAGCGGAGGGCGGATTACCTCAACACTACAGACCAGTTCAAAGGGTTGAAGACTCCAGCTCGCAGGATCGTTTGGATTGAAACTTATGCTCCAATAACAGAAGAAACTGACACTCATCAAGTCAGGACAAATTTGACGTTCTTATGTCCACAAATCACAATCAATAAATCCTTTGAGAGACAAAACATCGCAAGCCCAGTGATATATGTGTCTGCCGCCTCATAAGTTTGAATATGCACACTTTTCTCTTCACTTTTACACTTTTCACTCCTGAATACTATTTTTTAGAATCTAAGTCATGCCACCAGAGCAAGTTACATGTTAGATCTGTGGAGGAGCGACCTCTGTTTTTCACGGTGCCATATCAGTGCTGTCCCAGTTATATTCACGGCTTTCAGCTTCCTCTTTATTGGTGATGTTTTAAGGGCCTATTCAAATGTTATGAATTGTTATTCGCTATGGCAACGGTGCTGGAGTCACTCGGAAACACATGGAAACATTATTCATCATTAATTACATTATTAGTTCAGGCTGTAGTGGAGGGACAGGGATGACAGCCAAGGTAAAAGCATTTATAGTGGACGAGTTTAAAGTGGATTTTAATAGAAAACCCATTAGTATCAGTATCGGACCAATATCGTGATACTTGGCGTAGTATTATCAGATTGAAACAAACATCTCTGGTTACGGCCATCAGGGGAAAGAGCTGAAATCCACTATGTTCTTTGTTCACGGGACATTGTTCACGGACTGATTGGGGAAATGAGCGTTCAGTTATGCTGCTCCCACAGCTTGGAACACTCTTCAGTCTGAGCTTTTTTTAGGTCTTAAAATGTGAAAAAAATACTAGTTCATGTTTACGTAACTCTTTAAAGCCGTTAACATGTATTTCTCATTAACCAATGCCTTCTGAGTGTCCCAAATAATCACTGTGATTAGTTTAAAAGTGCTTTAAACAACTCTCTGAGCCCAGGGTGACTTACAGTAAAGCTAACAAACATTAGCATGCTAACGCCGCACTTCCTGCTTTATAATTCAGATGCAGAAAAAGTGCTGTGGTCTCATTATCTGGATCCTTTTACAATATATTTGTACTGAGGCAAAACATATTTCACTTTTACATATAAATAACTGGGTACAGGCGGTGTAAATGTTTTTGGTGTGTGCTGCCTTGAACCTTGAAGCCTTAAGGTCCCTCATCTGCCTGAAGAGTGGCTCCAGTTCGCCTCAGTCGGTCCCTCTTCTGCCTGAAGAGTGGGTCCAGCTCGCCTCCGACGGTCCCTCTTCTGCCTGAAGAGTGGGTCCAGCTCGACTCAGACGGTCCCTCATCTGCCTGAAGAGTGGGTCCAGCTCGCCTCAGTCGGTCCCTCATCTGCCTGAAGAGTGGGTCCAGCTCCAGTCTCCTTGTGTCCGTCTGTCCGTCTGTGAGAGTCGGATCTCTCCTTCACTGGAACTCCTCCAGGTTTCTACGCTTTTTTCCCAAAGAGGTTTTTTTTGTAGTTTTTCCTGGCCGAGAAGGAGAGTCTAAGGACAGAGGACCCTGGGACATCGTCCCTCGCCACCACAGACATTGTCTGACTCCATCGCCACCACAGACATTGTTGATTCATTTCTCCCTGTGGCCCTCAGAGGCAACTGTTGTTGTGATTTTGGGCCTTACAAAAATAAATTGATTTGATTTGATTTGATTGAGGGGTTTTTATCTGGTGAAGAAAGGTTAATAAATAACATAAATTCACTCTTGATTCTCATGGTCCAATGCTAATGCTACTTCTACAGCCACAGCCGCCCTGGGACAGACTGAGGCGAATGTGGCTTTTGTTCAGGAGAATTTGTGCGTAAACGCTCAAATCACTTTTCCTCAGCCTGCCCTGTACTTATAGAACAGTACATGTACTTACAGAACAGTACATGTACTTACAGAACAGTACATGTACTTACGGAACATGTACAGTACTTGAGCAAAAATCAGCATGTCAGGTCAAAATGAGACCGCTGAGTGTGTTCTGTACTCAATTTTGTTACTTAAGTAAAATGACAGACACTGGAGCATAAAATTACTCAAGTAAAAGAAGCACATACAAAAATAACAGTAAAAAGTAAAAGTATTTCACACAGTACTGTTAACATGTTAAAGGTTGGGTTTTTGATTGTTGCGGTCTTTGATCAGCAGTAGTGTAGAGCCTTAAATAACAGACACCCCTACATTTTTATATTTATTATATTTGAGTATTTTATTGTGTAGTGTAATTATTAACTCTTCATGTGCTTTTGTGATGGCGTTTGAGATGGTCGTGTTAAGCCCAGTGAGACCACCGCCATTTTATACTGAAGAGACATTGAGCACAGTGATGTGATTCATGGTTTATTGTTCAGAATATTAATATATGTACTGGTTAAAAACAAGTTACACTTTAAAAGAAAAAAAAAAGAATAAAAGCACACGCATTCCAGATAAAAGTAAAAAAAAACATAAATACAATATGTACAAATGTGTAAATCTGGATTCTCATCGATGTAGTTCATGTAAAGTGGATTGTAATGTGAATATTAGAAGAATCGTCCTCTGAGGAGCAGCAAGAGCCATTCAAAGCAATGTCTTTATTGTTCAAGTGGATTTTATGGTTATTATTCTGTTTGCTCAGGACTTGAACTCAAAACTTTAAAATCCAGGATGTGACCATGAACATCAGCAAAAGAATCACAACATACAGCTTGTGGAACAGTGGATACTTTTTATTTCACTACACTACATTTGAGAGCAGTACTTTCTACTGTACTACATTTTAACTGGACTAAAAAGTAAAAGTATTTTTTCTTACTGATTTACTCACATTTTTAGAGTTCCGCGTCTCAAACAAAAGGGTTAGGTTCAGGCTATAAATGCCCAGGGAAAGTGTTTCTGATAACAAATCATTGTTTTTCACATTTACCGGCCGTATAATCATCAGCTGCAGCAGTTTACACTCCGCACCTGCAGCGCTCGACCTCGGCACGTCCGGCTCGCGACACGCTTCACTCGCTGCTTTGTTGTCCGAGGCGAGCGCGTGGAACAGTGCTACGCTCCCATTACGCACACAACCCGCAGTGCGTATGCATCAGGTGCTCCGTGGGGCACCAGCCTGTTTGGACTGACACAATAGTTTATTTGTGCTGCAGCTGCACGATTCCTTTCAACATTAAACTGGGAGGCTCGAATCGGTCTGCTTTGTCTGTCGTTCTTTATCAATTCAAAAATAACTATGACTCCCTACGCAAACTCATACGTATTATTTACAAGTGAGTTGGGGGCACCACTGGGCAATTCAGTCCCCCAATGGCTAGCAGCGGCCCTGGCGTGGAGGAAACTGGATCCACGGCGGAACCTGATGTTGGCTCGGTGCACAGTCTGCGGCGCGGTCTGCCAGCCCAGCTCCCCAAAGCCGGGGCCTGCGTCTCGTCCCAGCACATGGTAATCGCTCGGGTCTGTCAGGGCCGGGTCAGGCGCTGGTGAGGACGACCGCATTACCGCTCCGTGGGTTCAGGAGACATAAAACTGATGGCTGAGATGAAACAGAGAAAATAGTCCGTTCTTGGAAATGAGAGGTTTGTGACATTGAGAGATTATCGATGTCATTTGAAAGGAGCTGTGGAAATGGACACTGAATACATTAGGAAACAAGACGGGGCATGAAATGGAAAGTTGTCGGAATGAATTAATGTTACGATGGAATTAACTTACAAAATGAGATGGTAACTTTTTTCTTTACTTACTCGACGATGTGTACGGATTTTACGTTATGTTTCTTACACAAATCAATCATTTTGAACACATATTTTTCGTATTTGCGTAATACATTTGGCAAAAACTCTTACTCTGACAGTTGTAGTTCTTCCCACTGTGAATAAATCTACACAATAAAAGCTTTAGGTTGATTTAATGAAGCAATTTGAACAAAGGTGTTTCTTACACTGTTTTTCAGATATGATTGAGATTGTCTCATTTTTATATTCTTTTGAAAATACCAAAATGTGTGCATTATTTATGTATTTTTGACTGATTTTATTATGCACAATAAACCACACATGAACAGGCCTCCAGCAATTTTTCTACTTTTTAAATTCTCAATATTTGACTTTGTTCTGTTTGTGTCTGCCGTGCTTTTATATTTATGTTTCATTTGTTTTGTCCTTTAACATTAACATCAGAATAAATGTTACTTCCAGATAAAATGACTCTTACCCAAATACTTTTTTACACTTACTTCAGAAATTGATTTGACTATTACCATGTACTTCTACTTATAAGAAGAAGTACAAGAAGAAGAGTAATATCATAATGAATTACCCTACGCTCACTTGAGTACACTTTTTGGACACTTTTTGGCTGCTCGACCCACTTACAGTCAGTAACAGACACATTCCACCTTTTCTACATTTTTGGGAGTAAAAGATCTGGTAAAACAGTTTTGAGGATGCGTATATGAGATTTATACCTGGCAACTGTTTACCTGTTCCCCCAGTGCATCACATCAGCCCAAAAGTCATCCCGAAACACCTGTCGTTGAATAAATGGATCCTTATTTTTGTTATACTGTGGAACATTTCATACAAAGCCAATAATAACATCTCCCTGGAGACGACCAGAATGCATGACTCCCCTCGAGAAAGTTGAAGGACCTGAATTTCAAACCACAAAAGGAGGAAGTCAGTATTTAAATCGAACTCTCAAACTCTTTAGCTCAGGGGGGTCAAATCGTTTTGGACCGCGGGCCGAGTTTCGATGCTCGGGCTGGCCAAACATAACGTAAAACAATTTTTTTAAAATGTAGTCAATAAATTGCTTTTATATATCCTAGGAATAGTTCTATGTGGACAGTGATGCACAAATCTGCAGCAGGTGAAAGACTGAGTCCATATTCATGCAGCAGCAGAAACAGGAACATTTCTGATATGAAATGTTTATCACAGACTATTTTTATACTTATCCTAGTGACAAATGATTCATGTAGTGACTCAAATGAGGTCATTGTGTTTGTGTCACAGTCACATCAGTCATATTACGATCTGTGTTTTTACCTGTGGCTCCTGATCTGTCCAGGTTTGTAGAGGACTCAGAGCATCATCACAGAAGTTAGTTTTATTGTTGTTAGCTCCACATTAGCTCCACTTTTAGCACAGCTCTAACGTCCACTAAACCGTCTCCTTTCTTTCTTCCACATGTTTCCCAAAGCCACACGTATTTTTCCTCACTCAGGTAAAATTGTAAAGTGTTGAGCGCATCTGCAGTGCACGCACCGTAGCGCTGAGCAACGCGGGGGAGGGGCAGCTGCTCCAAAGTACTGCGGTGACTCATAGTTCTATATATATTTATCGTAACTTAATAAATATAAATGGAAAATGATTGTGGGCCGCATGTATGACACCCCTGCTTTAGCACATTGTTCACTTTCCACATTATTTTTCCGGCGGCGCAGTGAAGTGGCTAGAGGTGCGCCACCAAAGCTCAGGTGGAATGTTTCATACCGCTCTTTCTTATGAGACACAGACAGCACACAGCGGTCTGATATTGTCACAACGCGTTGCTCATTTACAAGAATAAAGACAGGTACCCCAGCTATAAATGATTTGTTTTGAATCAATATAAAATAATTCAATGGCAAAAAGGGTGCACGGTGGCAAAGGCGCTTAGCGCTCTTGCCTCCCAAGACTCTAAATTGGCCCTAGAGAGTGAATGTGAGAGTGAACTGTCTGTAATGTCTATGTCTGTGTTTACCCTGCGACAAGTTGGCCACTGTCCAGGATGTACCCCGCCTAAGGCCCGAAGTCACTGGGATAGGCTCCAGTCACCCGCGACCCCGAAAGGGAACAAGCGGTAGAAAATGGATGGATGGATGGAAAAAAGGGACTTAATAAAATGAAATAGGGACAACATAAAAAATAAAAAAAAAGTAGTAATATGGACGATCTAAACATGGCGGAGCATTTCCTGGATGACATCAGGTCAAAAAAAAGAAGCTCACGCATGGTCAGTTGGCCCACAGCTTTCTACGCTGCATGAAGCTAGGAACTGCTCGGTGTTCGCACAGAAGACGAGATCGTACACCAGCTGCAAAGCACGGCATACCATTCTGTAGTATACGATCAGCCAACACGAAAGGTACAGGACTGTGGACTGAGAAGTGCTGCCAGTCCAGGTGATTACAAAGCTGGTCAAAGTGGACACAACTGCCGTTTGTGGATTTCGAGGCTTGCGATGCCTTTTGGGTCCAGCCACAAGCGACAGGAACGTCTCCAATGTGTCACCATGTTCTTCCTGCGCACAGACCCATCAGTGCGGCGCCTCTCGTTTGTGTGTGGATGTCACAGGTTCGTTTTAGCTTCTGTGAAAAAAATGATGGCTCAGTCGAAAAACGTGTTTTTTATTTACAACCAAAGCGAGAGTATTTACAGTGATCAAACGAGGACGTCAAACGATGAGCGGAGGTCCATTTTAAACCCCCCAGCCCCTCCACCATGCGCACTCCGGGATCGCTCGGGCCAGGAGAGAGCCCAGCAGGGACGTTGGGGCAGTTAGGACGCTGCGTCACAGGTGTGCCAAAAACAGATGCTTCACTGGGTCCGTTCCATCCCCTTTTATTATACTTGAACTGCTCGTATGCAGCAGTTGACACGCCCTTGCGCACCTTGCTCTTTTTTGGACCACCCGGCCTACAACCTGGAGCAGGCCTGGCCCATGTGCGCGGCTTGTGAAGTGGGATTAGTCACACGCTCATGGAATCAAACTTCTGCTAGAATGAATGTAAAGTGCCTCATTGAGATTTGACCATGACTAGGCCAGCTCAAGGTCTCAGGGTGATTAGCTCTGATGCACATCCATCTTCCTCCAGTTTGTGAGTCATGGAGCTACATTAAAAGAACATTAGCTTAAGCCACTCAGGCACGGTACAGCAAATTGTGTTTTCACCTGCTACATGCATAAACCATGTTCAATATCCATGAGGTGACAATTATCAAATACATGTGGCCAGGACTCAGAACTACCAAAGCGGGTGAGTAAATGGCTTCAGGGGGTCAATTATAAAGTGAGCAGAGCTACATGTCTTGGATAAATTGTACTATTAAAAAGAAATGAAAGTCATAAATCAAATAGTCCCTATGGACATTGTTTAATCCGTTTTTCACTGTCGCCCTCAGAGGAAACTGTTGTTGTGATTTTGGGCGTTACAAAAAAATTAGAATTGAATTGAATAGAAATGTTGAACCATTTGCTCTCTTTAACCAATAAGGGCCCTGACCAGGGTTGTATTGTGATAATCAATAAATCAAACAGGATGAGGAGTTTTATTTCACGCACAAAAAGAACAAACATAAAAAACAAAATGCCAAGCAAACATTCCAAAGGTGATGCAGACGTTTTATGTCTCAGATGAATTAAACACAAAAGTACAACACAAGTAAAATAATTTAAACCACAAAAAAGAAACACAAAGTTGCACAGATGTTTCCGTTCTTACAGATACTTTTGTCCTGTCCACTTTCGAGTGAAAACCAAAAGTGAAAATATAGGAAATAGCGTTAGCAGCCGATTAGCACTAGCTTTCCTCTACTTTGGCTGAACGTCTCCTCACAGTGAGCGTGATTTAGAAATACAAACTCATTCATCCATTTAGTTTCAGTCTGACAAGGCATTATGTAACTATTCAAGATTAGAGCTGAACATTAGAGCTGGACCTTAGAGCTGGACCTTAGAGCTGGACCTTTGAGCTGAACATTAGAGCTGGACCTTTGACATGGAATTAGACAAACATGTCCTTGGGATGAGACATGCACCGATGCTATTCCTTAACACATAGAGAACACAATTCAACTTAGAATATGAAACGACACAGAAACGTCAGACATTTGTATGGCAAGCTTGGGAGAAAACGCGGGGACTGATCACGCAAGCTGTGGTAAGCAGCCTGCGTGATCCTCCTGCGTCTCACCCCCGCGTCTCACCTCGTTTTTTCCCATGCTGGTTGGCTTTATTAGATATTCTGGAATAGGCGGGTCACATTTCTCATTGGTCAGCCTCACATCAAGGCACTTGGTATTTTTCCGTAGAGATAAAGCCTGCAAGGGGGGGTGCAACTCCCCCCCTGGGGCAACATTCTTTGGCCCATCTTTACGACCCCTTCACAAATGCAGTTTGTCACACACCCGTTCTTCTCTTAGACAAATGATGCAGATAAAATATCACTATTATGCAGATAAAATACATCACAGAAATATAATCATATATTCACATTTTATCACATTTCCCTCCTGTTTATCAAAGCATTAGTCTACTGTCTCATATGCCAAACACATTATTCTTTTCAGTTTTCAACATGTCTTTCATATAGGTGTTAAAATGACACTTTTACACTCAAAAAGTAATGCACATTTCTCAACATTGAACACACTTCTTTTCTCTCGGCCCACAACATTTCTACAGCATTACTGTCCTAAATTTTGAGTCAGATTGGTCAATATCTGTAATTTGACAAACAGACAATTTGTCTTGTCTATAATTTTGTGCGGTGTGATGGGAAATATAGAAGTACAAGCCCTTAAACCTGCTACTCTCTGGTCAGTCAGTTTGACTCGTCAGGGACCTCTCTGGACACCCCAATAGAATCAAATACGTAGTATCAGGTGCTACTGGAACCAGATTGTCCACTAACCTCTCGACCTTGACCCTGCGGTATGGTTCTGGATGATGCTGATCTGTAATGACCATGGCTGGCCACAAAAGGGATACATAGGCACAACGTCCCACAAGTGTCCCCACATCACCATACGTCCTCGCTTGGTTTCTTAAGAGACCTTCTTCCGCTGATCGCTTCGGTCACACCTATGACACATATGAACTGGTACATTTCCCATCTCAATTCATAATCTCATTAACATTACATGTAGTTATGTTGTAGCAGATAAAAAAAGGCTCTCTTAGTTAGTGCAAACAACTGTGGCTGTATAATATGCCATTGTGTTTCTTCAGCTACTGTCATGTCAATTATACATTGTACATTATTACACATCATGCATTTCATAACCTTTCAAGTTGATCACTTATTTTCTTCCCTCTATTTTCCATTAACCGGTATACACAGTTGTGTATGTTGATCGATTGTCCCGATTGTCCCGATTGTCCCGATTGTATAATACAGGTGTTCAGCACCCATATTACCGTCATCGCTGTGATGATGATAACTGTTAATTCTTTTTCATAGAGTATGGTACTCTGCGCACCGTAGCCTCTGGCTCTCCTTCATCGTAGCAGAGTATAGTACTTTACGCACTGTGGTCTCGGTCGTCTGTTCATCGTAGCAAAGTATCGTACTCTACCGTAGACTCTGGACAAAACTCATACAAACGAAGTCCTGCGTCTGCGATGTTATGGATCTGCCGCTGTGTTGTCCAGACATTTCTCTCACTTTCCCATGAGAGCACCCATGTTCTCGTCCCTCCAATGGTCGGTGTGAGGACGACACGGTGTGGCTCCGTCCACTTTGCTCCGTCTCTGTAAACACCACATCTCCAACACGTTCTGCTGTGGTGATAAACAAAGTCTTTTCGACAGTTCAGTGTATTTCAAACAGTTTTCTTGTTTACAATTTTTTTTTTTAGTAATTATTGATTCGGAATATTTGTTTACACGTATATCCCTCCATTTGATAAATGGCCTTGCCCATTTCTCAAACTTCTACACAATTCTACATTTAAACAAAATTCAATAATCCAGATAGTTTACAACGTTCACTAATCCAGGATGTAATCAAGGAAGAGATGGAATTGCGTCTGTCACTCCAACTCCGCAATGTCACCTCTTGACCTTTCACAGTTCAGTGGTCACATCCCTGGCTGAGCCCCCCTTCCACGGCGCTGGGCCCCCACCCTGTGTGTCTGTAATCCGATACTGCCTCTGCGATCTGTAACTTGTAAATCTGTTTTACCACCATTTGTTTCAAACTCCAAATGTTTCAAACTCTAAATGTTTCAAACTCTAAAAGTTTCAAACTCTAAATGTCTCAAACTCTAAATGTCTCAAACTCTAAATGTTTGATCTCCACGTGTGCGCGCGTATGTATGTATGTATGTATGTATGTGTGTGTCAAATACATCAAACAATACTAATTATCTCAATAATTCCCCCGTTGAGCTGGCCATAAGGGTCAATTCACAACTTAGAGTATTAACATCAAATTTCACATCTCCTCTGTTGGTGTGGCCTGTATAAGGTCACCCATCTAATGTAATATGTGCTAATCTTCTATATGTGCTTCAGGTGAGTTTCAAACTCAATCTCTCACACCTGCTCATGTGGTGCTTTACAAACATTGTGTATTAGTTTGTTCTAGCAAGTCTATATGTGTATTAAAAATCAAAATGATTCTAAACCTTCCCCTGGTTATAGTTTTCACTATCTTCAGGTAATCTGCGGGTCTCGTAAAATTTATTCTACTCCCCCCAGGCCCTTCCTGTAGTCTAACCCCTCTTGGCTCCGACCTGAGTCCTATAATGTTTAAGTCCTGTTATCACTGGTTTTCATAACTTCTATAGCGTCTAAATTTAGATGATATTGTCTAATTTAAATCTATTCAATTCTTGATTGAATCTCAACAATCCTTCAGATATTTACTTTAGAATGTCAAATTCTTTCCCTGTTAATTTTAACTTTTCCTATTACTCATCACGTCAACCCCCCCTGAGGTGTTGCTGTTGATACTCAAAGATAACAACATCTGCTCCATCCTGAGTCCTCCAGATTCTTTGCCTGTCAATAGCCCCTTATCTCTGACTATCTTTTATGACTTGGTGTCGTTTGCCTTTAGTTAATGACAGTCATGTCTTTACTGGGAGGGCATTTGACGTCACTATTTAACTTATTCCCTCACTTACGTCTACATGCAATGCAAGGGTTCCTCATGATAATACAAATAAATAAGTTACTGATATAACTTTTACTATGACTTTACTTACTGCCCGTTCTACGTCCAAAAACATCAGTAGTCACCCATTTACCCACATTATCACTTCCCAGGCTTGTGCCTGCATTTTATCCTAAATTTAAAAATACTTCTGTCTTTTCGTCCTGTACTTTCATCTAGTCATGCATTAAGTCCAAAAAGATAATTTTCGTCAAGTCCAATAATAAAACAAAACAAAACAAAACGTAGGTTTGTTCTGTGCACTCAAAAAACAAAACACAACTTTTGTATCTATGTGGGGGACAGGAAGTGTCCTGTCTTGTCTGTGATCACATTCCCCAAAAAATTGACCATCTATAAAAATCTGAATTAATCTTCATCTCTTATCAAGTTTAATGAAATCTTTATAATTAATTGTTGTCAATCAAAACAAAAACCCTTAAATTTGTTGAAATACTAAAATTTAAAACCAGCTGAGTTTAGTTTGACTTATTTCATCAGTTCAGAGCGTCCTCTGAACTGCTTTCTCCCCATTCTCCTGTCTTGTTGACCCCCCTTATCTCCCCCTCTCTGCCACGTCATCTGAGCATACTGGAAGTCTCCCTCCAAAATCCTCTTATGACTTTTCCTTTGTCTTTTTACAGTTTGGGGTGATCATTCTGGCATTATGTGGTCTCGGTCGTCTGAGAGAAATGCTACTTGCTTTACAGTCACGGTCAATGTCAAGCTTCTAGAGAAAATTCCTTATTAGATTCCTCCGGACATAAACGTGGTTTTTAAGATTCACCCGTGACTGCAAATTTTAGATCTCTCAGAATAACGCCTTGTGACCCTTGTATGATTAATTGTGATTCTCACACTCGTTAGTGAATCACTTATTAATCCTCATTTACACATTCACACTTCTCTCTTACTTACTTTGCTCGTGCACAGCGCTTACATTCACACATATTTCCTCAGTAATATTAAACTGGGTATTTCCTCAGTAATACCTAAACTGCGTATTTCCTCAGTAATATGAAACTGGGTATTTCCTCAGTAATACCTAAACTGCGTATTTCCTCAGTAATATGAAACTGGGTATTTCCTCAGTAATACCTAAACTGCACATTTATGTGAGAAACTTATCTCGTCCATAAGCCTACAATATTTTTCCAGTAAATATCAAACTAATGCATAAAACGTTTTATGGCTAACTCTTTTTCACACACAAAATTTTTCTGACCTCTTTGTCGTCTGTGTTCTCCTGCTGCTTCGAAACAACGCGCTCTCCTCGCGGAGAATGAGGTGCGATGGGCGGCCACGGGAAAAGTGGACTTCCTTTCTGCTGTGCACACAGACTTTCACCGATTCACCCGTCAATCTCCGCAAAGGCAGCTGGTCATCCGGCTCGAAGGACCAGAAAATGTTACGGAATAGCATCGGTGTATGTCTAATTCCATGACAACCTTAGAGCTGAACATTAGAACTGAACATTAGAGCTGAATGCATATATAATATCAGCATAATCTAGAACTGAGAGAAATGTGGCCTGGATGAACTGTTTCCTACAATGAAGAAGAAAACGTGTTTTATTTCTAAAGGAGAATGACAGTCTGACTGTAAGATTATTTGTCTCTTATGTGTTTGTAGAAGGAGAGTTTATCATCGATCCAGATGTAATCGAGTACTTGTTCAGTCATATTTGCATCAAGCGTAAGAATATATACCTTTTTCGTGTCTTTTGGAGAGCAGCATATATTTAGTTTTATTTGAATTCATTCATAATCTTAATTTAACACAGTTTTGTTGGATGGAGTGAAAATCCTTTTGAATATTTTGAATCACTTGTGCACCAGAAGGTGCCTTAGCATACAGAATAACACTGGTCCAAGGACAGAGCCTTGAGGAACACCTTTATTAAGGTAATCTGCAAACCATTTTATAGAATTTGTATTGAACCCAAAAGCGAGAGAATCCAGTGATCCAAGAGAATCCAGTGATCCAAGAGAATCCAGTGATCCAAGAGAATCTAGTGATCCAAGAGAATCCAGTGATCCAAGAGAATCCAGTGATCCAAGAGAATCTAGTGATCCAAGAGAATCCAGTGATCCAAGAGAATCCAGTGATCCAAGAGAATCCAGTGATCCACTGGATCAAAGGCCTTTGATGGATCAAAACAGCAGCACATTCTTCATGATTGTCCAATGCAACAGTAATATCATGTATAACTTTGGCAGCAGCTGTGATAGTTTATGCCCTGGTCTAAATCCAGACTGTAGCTATTTCAAATTGAATATTTGGTTAAGAAAGCACGCACCTGGTACTTATTAGCTTCTCCAAAAGTTTTGCTTGGGACTACAGTTTTGAGATTGTACTGAAGTTATTCAAATAATAATTCTGGCCTCCTTTGTGCAAAGGGAGAACAGAAGCAGTTTCCAATAGTAACCGGATACTTTCAGTGTGAATTGTGAGATTAAAACCATGAGTTAAATCATTTACTATTATTGGGGCTGATGCGAAAAGTAACTTAGGTTCAAATGTGTCAGCTCCAGTGGACTTTAGTGGATCTATAGAGAGCAACATATTTAATACTTCAGTACTTCTGGTAAACCAACAAAAACATGTAGTCACACTGAAAAATAATGAGTACAATTGTAAATGGGACTGAAACTGCTGTTTGACGTGTAATGAGTTCAGCACCTGCTTAAAGAGGTCCGGATGAGCCGGGGGAGCAGCAGAGCCGTGAGCTGTTTACTCTGCATTTGAGGAGCTGCGTGTGGGGCTGTGATTGAAGTGTCGACAGGCTTCGACTTCATGCTGCTGAATGATTAAGCCTCATCCACAATTTGTCTGCTGAGTCCTTCTAATGGAACAAAAACACCTGGAACTCTCAAATTTCACTTACTGTATGTGAAATTAAAGATAAATTAAACATTTTTTTTACTTGACTAAATCAAAGTTAACAGTTTTACCTGAGGCTTTAGAAACGCCATTAAACACTCTTTTAACCATGTTATAACAGCGTTCCATCCATTTTCTGCCGCTTTATCCGGGGCCGGGTCGCGGGGGCAGCAGTCTAAGCAGGTACTCCCGGACCTCCTTCTCCACAGACACTTCCTCCAACTCCTCCGGGGGGATCCTGAGGTGTTCCCAGGCCAGCCGAGAGACATAGTCCCTCCAGGGTGTCCTGGGTCTTCCACGGGGCCTCTTCCCGGTGCGACATGTCCGAAACACTTCCCCAGGGAGGCGCCCAGGAGGCTCCGGAACAGATGCCCGAGCCACCTCAGCTGGAGGAGCAGCGGCTCTACTCCGAGCTCCTCCCGAGTGACTGAGCTCCTCACCCTATCTCTAAGGGAGCGCCCAGCCACCCGGCGGAGGAAACTTATTTCAACCACTTGTGTCCGCGTTCTTGTCCCTTTGGTCATTACCCAAAGCTCGTGACCATAGGTGAGGGCAGGAACGTAGATTGACCAGTAAACATCGTTCCCTCATCAAAAGCATTCCTAGAATGTTGTTTCATTCACGCTTCAAACTAGTATAAATCACTTAGTTCCCCAGACAGTCCTGGATACATAATGGAAAATAAATCAGTTTTTAAGTGCATAAACCATCACCCGGCCCATGCTAGATTGATGTGTGTAGCACTCTCAAGTTTGATACAGAAACAGGACCTTGCTTCAATCTGACACCCTGTTGGCAGGACATCGAATTTATGTGACTAAATAACTCGACCTCATATTGCGTCTTTTGTGAGAAAATGTCATCATCTTAGTTAGATTGAACTATATGTAGGCATATGTCCCAGGAGACCACAAATTAGGTCAAAACATCTGTGTTATGATTTATTATTGGCAATTTCTAGCAAAAATGTTGAAATAAAGGCTATTCTTATTATTAGGACATGACGCTAATCACTGTGCACCCTGGAGAATGTTGTCATCTGAAACCTCGCTGTGATCCAAGGGCCATCTGAGGTGAACATTTTTCTGATGTTACAAAATGTCTGTCAATAATATCTAATTCATCATGTCCCAAGTGATGACTGTTGTAACTACGCCACGATCGCCTCCCAGCTGTTTGTGGAAAACCTAACCACGGCCCGTGTGCTGCATCTGCTGAGACTGAGCCCATTGTTTGGTGTTTTGGGGTTCGCGGCAGATCCGGTGGTTAGGAAAATGAAAATAGATAAAGTATTACGACATCACAATGCAAACAGAAACAACATATTTTGCTGTTTGGGGTATATGTTAAAACCATTATTTTACAATATACCAAGCAGCAGATTTTTGTACTCAGTGTTTTTATGGCTGTGTAGTGTCTCAAACTACATGTATTCAGTTTATGATTAAGGAAGATTTCTTAGCAGAAACGAGACAAGACGGGGCACCAGGGTTAAACCCAAAGAGCTAAGATACGGTCCTTAATCGCGCTCGTTAAAAAGGTCTGAAGGGTGTTTCACGATTCAGGGACTTACACATAGTCTAATCAAACAAACAATAATCAATAACTCTTTCGTGTAGTTTATTTATCCAAAGGGTAATCAAAACACCGGAGCAGAAATGCGCACAGGTAAATCACAGGTGATGTTATATCAGATTTAACAGCAGATTTCATGCAGATAATGTTAAACCAGGGTTTTGCCTTTGATAACCAAACGTGTCTATGCTAATCTATATCAAAAAGAGGGAAAGTGAGAAGCTAAAGGGAGGAGGAACAGCTGAGCTCTACCCAAATCACGCCACAAGAGAACCGCACAATGGACTCGGCTTACGGTTCTGTAGAGACTCAGTCCGACTGGTCCTTGTCCGCGGACGAGGTCCGTAGCGAGGCGTCGCGTGGAGCGGTGTGGCGGCGAAGGTTCGTGAAGCGGGCGGCGGCCGTGGAGCTGGCGGCGGTCGGGGAGCGAGGTGTCGCGTGGAGCGGTGGGCTGCGACATGCTGTGCGGTCCTTAGCGGTAGAACGCTTTAGCGGCGTGTTAGCTCCTCACGCGGCCTTTACTCAGATGAGGACGTAGCGCTGATCCACGTAAACGGCGTAGATTACTTCAAAAAGAAAAGAAAAGAAGTAGCAAAGAAAGTCTCTGTCCGGTTTAGCGCTTAAGCTTAGTTCCAGGTAGTTCCAGGTAGTTCCAGGTAGTTCCAGGTAGTTCCAGGTGGTTTCAGGTGGTTTCAGAGTCCAGGGCTGGCATTGCCTTGTCGACCACGTGACGGACGGATTTTGTTGAGACAAAGGAAAAGTGAAAGCTCGTCCGTGGAGACGGCTTCCCAGAGAGAAGACAAAGCAAGAGAAGAGAACAAGAGAACAAGAGAGCGTTTCTAGCTTGGAGCGTCCTTTTGATACCTGGCCCTCAGGGCATGCTGGGAGCGAAAGGGGCGGGCGCTACTGCGAAAACTTCCTGTTTAACATTTTCCTGACCGAGAAAATAAAACTGGAGTAACGTAAATAATAATGGCAAAAACATTGAACCCTGTTTTAACATTTACACGTTAAACACTTTTGGCAGTTTGTGCACATTATTTCTTGAGGTAGACACATTTTACATCTTCTTTCACCTGTGATGGGCGCTCGAAAATCAAGCATTGAGATTTTCTGTTATCTGGCCGTGGAATGTCCATCTCCATTCCCCTACAGCTGACAAACGTTGGCTATGCAAATTTTGCATGACCTTTTGCATGTTTGTGCTTCGCCACTACAGGATTTATTATCTTAAAGAACACATTTTCCTGATTAGTGCTCCATCCACGGCAGAGGGAATTACCATGGAGAAAAGCTAGCTTGCCCCTACATGCTAATGAAAACACACAATTATAATTATCATTATTTGATGTCATAAATACGCAGTTTGTTGGTGATTTACGGACTTAAAAACAGCACAGAGAATCTCAGAGCTCTACCTATGATGACACACATCCATTTCAATGGACTTAATTAAATTGAGTAGAAAAATAGCATTGGCGTTTCAGTTCCGATATAATATGCATTGATCGAGTTGCATCACTTCAACTCTCTGCCGAGCACGACATTTTGAGAGATGTGTCATCCAAAAAAGGCCTTCAATTGTGATTCCCCGCTTCACTTTGGAGAGGGCGCACCGAATCGGCAATTGAAGATGAGAGGCCAACCCCCTACGTGGCCTGATAATGCGGTTCTTAAATCACAGTGACAAGGAAAAGGTTCTGCAAGCTGCAAGGTTCAAAGGAGCTTTCCAGTACAGGAATTAGCAGCTGGTATGCGTCAACAACGAGCAATGGTTCACGGCATTTGTGAGGAATTCAGGCAGTCATGGCTGTGATGTGAGTTTTGCATTTCCAACACTTTTGGTGACATGAGAAGGCAAAAAAAACATGTGCTCAAAACACCAGCAAAGACAGAAATGCTCCACAGTGAAATGTAGAACACACACAACTGAACTGCTGCAGGCGTAAGATCCACCAACATGGGGTAAGTGATCTCATTCGTCTCATAATGTTCACATTATGAATTATGAGACATTTCTATTATTTTAAAGTAACTCAGGTGGTTATAACATAACCCTATTTCTGTATCTGTATTATCAATATGGCAGTGGTGGGCCGTCAGGGCCAGCAAGGAAAATATATTGATTTGGTCGAGGATATAAATATAACGCCTTTCTCAAGACAAACTTTTCAAGAAAAGTTAGACATTGTAAGAAGAGGTCGTCCGACGCCGACGCTGCAAAGCCTGTCACAGGCGGATTGTTCCCCACTTTCAAAGTCTGGACAACGACACGCTAAACAATAGGTTTGCTCCCCTCAGCAATCACACGCCTGCTGAATGGATTTGTGTCACTCCGGAAATTGGAAGTTCTTTTGTCATCATAAAGCGTTAGGTGCTCCGCACGGGCCAGAATGGATGAGATCGAAGGAAACGTAAGGCTTAGCAGAGCATCCATCCGACTTCGGAGAGTACATCATATTAGGTCATGTGTTTGTCCCTCGTGCAAATAATGCCAAAAAGTCAAACCTCAGAAAAACGATTTCAGGCGTCAGATCAAATAACTAAAATTGCCCTCACAAATGACACAAATAAACCAATAAATAACCGTATAAAATGTGGACTGATAAACATTAAAGCAAATTTCCTCCAAATCGCTTTTTCTTAATGAATTAATTAGTGACTATAACATAGATCTTCTAGCTCTAACTGAAACTTGGCTTCAACAAGATGATTATGTCAGACTAAATGAGTCCACCCACCCGTGTTAACCCCACCCACCCGTGTTAACCCCACCCACCCGTGTTATCCCCACCCACCCGTGTTATCCCCACCCACCCGTGTTAACCCCACCCACCCCCACCAACTCACACTCAAGCCGACTCACGAGTCCTGAAATTAACAATGCGTTTCACTCATTTGAAAGCCTCATTACCCCAATTACTTTTCAGTTTATTCTTAAAGATTATCCAGCCCCACAGAATAAAGTTATAGTGAAAAGGAGTTAAAAGATAATAATAAAGCCAATATTCAGTAACATTCGATCCTGGTGAGAACAACTTTATCCGTAGAAGCGTTTAGTTCCCAAGCTCCTGTGTTATGGAATCAGCTCCTGTCCATGTTAAAGGGCCCGACACAGTCTCTTCATTTAAGACCAGGATTAAAACGTTCCTCTTTGAAATGACTTATGGTCAAGATGGTTAGGAACAGAAATATAAAACTACAGTTTAAGCTACGCTGCCCTATGCTGGGGAAGTATGGCAGCTTGAGCACTATCCTCTGATAAAGACTACTTTTCTTATCAACAATATTTCATATTTCATTTCACTTGCAATTTTTTCATCGCTTTTCTTTTCCCACTGCCCCGCCGGGAGTGAAACAGGTCGATGACCTGTGGACCCATCCTCAACTGCCTGGAGAAGCGGTCTGTACTCCAGATGAACGGTTCTTCATCTGGCTGGAAGAACTGGTTCTCCTCCTGAAGAACTGGTTCTCCTCCTGAAGAACTGGTTCTCCTCCTGAAGATCTGGTTCTCCTCCTGAGTGGCTCCAGCTCCTCTGTCTCTCCGTCGTCCGTCTGGGGGAGTTGGATCCCTTCTTCACTGTGGAACTCCTCCAGGTTTATACTTTTTTCCCAAGGAGGTTTTTTGTAGTTTTTCCTGGCCGAGAAGGAGGCTCTAAGGACACGGGATCTGTTTTTTTCTGTCGCCCCTCGAGACAACCGCTGTTGTGATTTTGGGCGTTACAAAAATAAATACAATTGAATAAAACTGCTTAACCCTTTGTTCAAACGAGATTCACATGTATGTAGAGTAAAACAACAACGGTGAAACTCCCAGTCTCTGGGATGCTGAAAGGTTATTAAAAAAAGGCAGAAAAAGCTAAAAGATCTAAAGGAAAAACTATAACTGTTGTAGGTCGGTGTAATCCTTCATAGAAAAAGAGTCATCTGGACACTTTTTATGAAAAACAAGACATTTTGACTTTCATTCAAAAGTAATTATCAGTCTGTGGATCTAGTCTGAGAACTCAAACTGAGCGTGCTAAGGATAAAAATCCTACAAGGAAATCCTACAGGAAATTAGAAAGTGATGAAATGAATTATCTGGCCTCACAGGAAATAGTTAAGAAAATGCTCTTACCAAACGGTGGATCAACATTTTCTAAATGATTAGAAAACAAGAAGCTGAATGAGCCATTTTTAGAGAGATTTTTCCATTTTGAACAAGTGCAAATAAAAATGTAGCTGAAATAACACTATTGGAAATACAGGGTGAAATCAAAAGATTTAAGAAAAACTAGTCTCTGGAGTGATGGGTTCACCTCAGAGAGGTACATAAAGCTTTAAAAGAAACTCTTGCTCCTCTGCTTTTAACAACTGGGCACACACAAAAACTGATTCCTCCATTTCCATCATATCTCTAATATCTAAAGAAGGAAAGGACAAACTTGACTGTGCCTCATATGGACCAATCTCCATTCTGAATGTGGACAATTCACCCTGGAGAGACACAGACAGGACAGTTTAGCAGCTTTATTACGTGGGTTATTTGACGCTCAGACCCCGGCGGAAGACGTTGCGATTATGGGCACTCTATAATCTAATTGTATTAGATGTCTCCCCCCAGGGGCCTGGAGACTGGTGGTGGTAGATATGGTGAGACGGTAGAGAGGATGATTAGGATGAGAGGGATGCAGAGGAGGAGGAGGGGAGGTGGTGGGTCGCAGTACGGTCTGAAGCGACGAGCCAACTGGATGAAGGTTTAAATAGGACCGGCTGTGTGCTGTTTGGGAGCAGAGGAGGTGCACCGTGCTATGGGGAGGAGTGACTTGGGTGCATTGATTGAGGATGGGGAGCAGGTGCGAGGGGCGATGTCCCAGGATCCCCTGTCCTTAGAACCTCCTTTTCGGCCAGTAAAAACAAAAACACCAGGAGGTGTTCCACGCGAAGGAGGGATCTGACTCCCACAGACGGACGCCCGACTTGGGTGCGTTGATTGAGGCTGTGGAGCAGGAGGCCCTGGCGTTGCAGTGGACGTAGATGAGTGGAGTTTGGTCTTCCAGGCTGAATTTACACAGGCTTCATTTTGTGTATATACACCTCAGTTATGTTCAAAAGAATGGAACAAAAAATTTATTCACAATGATCAGACAGGATTTACCAACAAACGACAAACCCAGGACAACGTTAATGTCAGGTATACTTTATCGTCTTCAAATTTACCCTCTCCATTTGGCATAACACAATCTTTACACATTATGAATCATATACCAAAACCACCAAACTACCAATTAGTTTGGATGCTGAAAAAGCTTTTGATTCTGTTAACTGGCCTTATTAAAAGTGCTAAATAAGTCTCAAATAAACCGCTTTTTAATAAAAAATATTGGAGCTCTTTATGATGGTCTAACATCAAGAATTAAAATCAATCAGCACCACTTGCCAGAACCACTGACTCCGGAAGAGGGGTGAGACAGGGCTGTGCCTGGTCACCCGTCTTATTCGCTTTGTACTTGGAACGATTGGACCAATATATTAGGCAATCTGAAATAATCAGTGTTGTAACAATTTATGGGATGATAATTGCCTACTATGTGGATGATTATTTTTGTCCAAACCAGAGATTTCAATTCCTAGTGTGATGCCTTCCCTTCATAATCTGGATACAAGATGAATATAATACAATGTTGGATTCTTTATCACTGTTGCCCTTTGACTTTCAGAAAGATTTAAATTCCTTAAACACTTGGGTGTAGTCCTTCATAAAGATTTTTCAACAATTCTAGAGAAAAACTACATTCCTCTTTTTAGATTTTTTACTATAAAAAAAGACCTTGACTCAAATGAAGAAACGTTTGTTATCTTCGGGAGCAGGACCACACCACCTTTTCATGTCACTTCCACTATTTAAGCATCCTACCCAATTACACCTGTGTTCGTGGCTTCATGCCCCTCCCTCCCACCTCTTCTAATCCTTAGTAATAGTTTCTCTTCCAGACGGGGGTTTCAAGGCCCAGGAGCCTACAACCCTCATTGACAGAAGCCCCAAAACGGCATCCATTTCCACATAACATCCTCATATTCATTCTTCTCATTGTCAATCAATTCTTTGCATCAAACTTGGGGGTGTGGTCCGTGCTAGTGAAATTCTACACTAGAGTCAAAGGATTGGAACTATACAAATGTTTTGACCAAATTTCTCTATCTATTGCAGACACTTCCAATTCCAACAAGCTGTGTATTAAGTGTGATAAAACTATCTCAAGATTTATATGACAAGGCAAAAAAAAAAACACATTATATCCGATTCAAAAAAGGAAAAAGAAGGGTGGGGTTTACCATGTCTGAAAATGATTTGTATTTCAGCTCAGAGCATTGCTGTGCAGGTTTGACTCAAGGTACAAAAAAAAAGGAGTGTAATGTGGTGCCGGAGGTTACTGTACAGTCCTTACTGGCTGATGGATGAGTCATATGGAAGAAAATCTGTGCTTATGACTTGGAAAGAGCTGAACATACAAACTAAGCAAAGATGTTAAAATCTTAAACTAATTGGCTTGGATAACAAGGTCTGGATAAGTTTGTTTCTTCCAAATATTCCAAATGATAATGATTATTATAACCAAAAAATGAAACAAAGCAATGGCCATTGTAACCCTCTGACTGAATTTTTTATTAAGGCATATACTTCAGGACATTCAAGGGGATAATATTTAAACTATATAAATGCATTCATAATTTGGACACCCATTCATCCAAAATATATTAGAACTGTGATTGGCAGGTGGCCCGCCATTGTCTTTTTTTCCCTTCTATTTCTTCTTTTTTTAAACATACAGTAACAAAAAACTTACATATAACAAACTAACCTATGTAAAGAAAGAGAAAAATATATACATATATACATATACATAGACACGTAAAACATTCATATACACATAATATGTGTATATGAATGTTTTTCCCTCATATCCATACATTTGTATGCACATACATTCATGTATACACAAACAGACACACTCATTCTCTCTTATGCATGTATAATTATAAACATATTACAAATATTAATAATAAAGACAAAAAATTATTTAAAACAAATACATAATTAACAGATGAAAATAGAACAAGGCAGGGCAGGATCATAGGGAACTCGGAATAAGTAAAGAATAAGATCAGCAGATAATGAGGTGGCAGCCAAAGGAAAGAGTGGTTAAAGCATCTTATGGCAGGAAGTATGAGTCAGATTTGGTCCATTGTTTGTTGAATTTGAAGTTGAGTCAGGCAGTTATTTTTCCATGGTGCGTATGACAGTTCTGATGTCTCTCCAGTGACTGACATTGTGAAGAATGGAAAGGATCCCATTCGGACTTAATTCGGAGCTGGACCAATTTGAGAGACTTTGGACCAAATGAGACATTTTATTTTGGACTTCACTTTCATTTGATGCCTTTCACTGCCTTTTTTACGTTTTGATTCCTGCTCTTTCTGGTCGTGTTCTGTTCTTTTTTGTGTGTGTTTCTCTTCTATGTTTGATATTTAAGTCATATTACAATAGTCAATGACAGAGAAAAGAGATGATCTCACAGTGGACGTTCTTTGCACCTGCTGAGGTCAGATATCTGGCCCCTGACAGGGAAGAGTCGTAAAGCTCAGCCTGCCCACATGATTTGTGTCCCTCCGGATTCCCGTAGCAGCTCGTGCTTAACTGTTTCAGAGAAAAGGGAGTCTCCCATGGCAGCCTTTTATCAGATGGTAAACAGCAAAAACATATTGACTCGTGGACAGTAGAGAGTGTGCTGAGGCAAGAAGGTGAGAAGGCTTTGATCTGGCTCTGATCCTGGCCAGAATGTCTCACTCGGGCAGCACCTGATGAATGACGGTTTGTGTGAGGCTAAAAACAACTGCAGCTTGAGACGTCGGTGTAATCCCTCATTCGCTTTATCAGCACAGAAGAAATACTAGTTCAGGACCTCAGAGCGCCGTGCATCTCCACCTTGAAGCCTCTAATCACTCGTTTGAAGACGGTGAGGTGAAGGTTTTAAGCAGGGAGAAAAGATGGTTTGAAAGAGGAATTAAGGAAGCTATTTTTGTTAAAAAAGAAAGACCTTCTTTAAACAGAAATGGAGGGCTAAGGTTTAATCTTCCTGTTATTTATAATGGGTTACTGAACCCCTGGAAAGGTAGAGGACATGTAGATGCTAATCAGGTACTCAGGGTGGTTGAGCCAGGGTCTCACAAAGACAAAGAGGATTCTAATAGCCCATTAAGATTCTGAATAGGCTAGCTCGGTAGATACAAGGGGGAGTTTCTGTTGAAACAAACAACTCTTTCTACTTCAGGAAGGCTCCTCCCAATGGGCGGGTCTTACCACAGAACAGTATTAATATCGGAGTTCTCGACCTAAATTCTGTTATTGACAATGACTCTTGGATGAGAGTCGAAACGTCTATTTTTGCAAACTGAGTCCAGATGACTACAACTGAAGCTTTTTCTACTATGCAGCTTGAGACAAAAATGCTGAACGGTGCAGTGGAAACAATTTGAAGCACAGACATAATCGCATACCTACTTGGTGCTGCGTAAGAGGGACTCGAGGTTGAAGGTCCGTGGAGGTAAAGGGAGAGGGCGGCGGGATGAGCCATTATTCAACACTTGTCAGTCTGTTGCGTAAGAGCGGCAGACATGTCCATAATGTGTCACTCTTCTGGTCAGTTATTGTTTGGACAAGCCTGAAAACCAACTGCTTGTGAAGCTGTCGGGCTCTGATTGAGGAAATGACATTCTGTTCAATGAATACAACTTGGACGACTCCTTTGTAGGGTAAATTATGAAGAATGTACTTTTAGAATGATATTATGGATGATAATTGTGGCCGAATTAAGATGATAAGATTGTGAAACCAAAACTGAAGGGAGAGTTTAAAATGGTGTAAGCAATAAAACAGAGCATAATAAAAGCAGTACTAAAATGATAAAACAGTTCATAAATTAAATAATAGCCAAGCTAAACTAGACTTGTATAAATATACTTAACATATCAAACTAAAATGGACAACAGCAATAAAATAATAAAAATAAATATGCTAAATCCGGAAAGGCCAATGACTAAAATCATCCCAGTCAAATTCATTTAGAAACAATCACTGAGCCACTGAGCCAGCAGGGTTCCTCATCCTGCTGGTCCTGCTGCGTTGTGGTACTCTCCCCGATCGTGGTTCCCAGCTGCTGTGGACACCCCTTCTCCTTTGTCCTCTCTGTGTCTCTGCTGGCCCCTCCTGGCTCCTGCCCACGTCCAGCCACAGCCACGACACATCAACTGACCCCAGTGTCCCCCGTGTACCCGGTCAGGACCCACCCTTGTTGTTTCTGCCACTGCCCAAGCATCCTTGTCCATATGGTCCAACTCGAGGCAACTCGAGCTTTTGTCCTTCTGAAAAATGCCGAATGTGTTCAAAAAGCCCGTTGCCAGGTAGATTCTTCTTCTTCAAATACTAAATACAGCGGGCTATTAACCTTTTTCTGCCCAATCCACTTTTGCTTGCTTCACGCAGCAATGGAGCTTCCGGTTGAGCAGGAATTCTGTGGAGAACATGGGAAAAGTCTAAAATATGATATAAAGTCAAATGTTCAATGCTAATGTGCACCAACAAGTCAACACTTCTCTGTGTGGCTTAAAAACAGCTTATTTTGAATGCATTTTTGCTGTAGGGGATTTAGATCTCTGTGTAAAATGATATAAGATATAAGAGGCTGACCTCCACTGTCATTAGAGAATGACACAAGATACTTAAATACAGGTCAGTGCAGCAAAGATAAGAGAGCACAGCTTCTTCTACTTGTGTTATGTTATAAAATACATGGACTTAAATGACAACGTTTGAACGCTAAGATTACAATCACTTCTACTGAGAACGCACAGAGATTATCTTAACATACCAGAACTTGCTTTGTCACCCTCTTTAGACTTCACTCTTACCACTAAATTAATTCTTCAAACGGTCACATGTTCTTCTAGATCAGGGGTGTCCAAACTTTTTTCACGGAGGGCCGCATTTTGGAATTAAATGGAGCAGAGGGCCACAAACAACCCGACAATGTTGAAATTGAAAGTGAATACTTAAAAATGTTGCATTTGGTATTGTTCGATGAGCCTCCACACCTTTAATAACACTTGGAACATTAATAATAGGTTGTTATCACATAAAAAATCTTGATTTTTTCCAATTTTACAGTAAAAAGTACCGGTAATACTTTTTGTTGTTTGGACCAACTTAGCAGGAAGCCGGAGGGCCAACAAAAATTGGTCTGCCGGCCGCATTTGGCCCCCGGGCCGTAGTTTGGACATGCCTGTTCTACATGAAACAACTCCACAAACACGCCAATCATTTGAAATGATATTCATTCAAAACTTCTCCATTGGGCTCTTTTGCCTGTCGGAAAAAACTCTCTATTTTGATGCGGAAAGCACACAGTGGTCTCATTTTCACTCATTAATAAGAGCTGTTTTTACAGCTCTTATTAATGTGAGGGTTAATGCGAGGGTATGAGACTTCACTCTCACACTGCACACGGTGCAGGGTCCATGACTGTCAATCACAAAGGCCTGTTGGTCATGAAACCTCCACAGCTGAAGATCCAGAGTTTTGACAGATTATGCAAATAAACGCTATGATTATTCCTGGGTCCAAATATTGATTCAGGGTTTGGTATCAATATAAAGTTAATACGGCTGAGCTGGGGACTTCTTGGAATGTAACATTTCCTTTCTCCCAATCAGTGGAGCCATTATGTTTTTTACAAGTAGAAATCCCACCAAATCATATGAAATTTGACTTTCAATGGCAGATTTAACTGCTGGAACACTCCGACATGTGTGAATGAAAGCAAACACAAGCCTGGAACATACATAAATGTGTGGATATGTAACTTTTCCTGTATTGTCAGTCCGCCGCCTGCTTGTCACTATGGAGATGGTATTGCTTTGCCAAGAATGCACTAGAAAAGTTACTTAGTGAACTTTTTAAATGTTGCAGGTCAGTGTTTATAGCGTGTCCTCTTTCCACATGTTTTGTTCATATATAAAGTACATTAAATCCTCTGGGACCGCTCCTCCAGGCTACACAGCGCAGGCCCCCCGCTCCAGTGCTATTTTTACACCGATTGTGCTATTGCTCTCTCGATTCTTGAAGTTGGACGCAGATTTTTTGCCTTACATGACTATCGATGAGAGCGCGCTGTTTCGTGGCGTTTTTAGCAGATGTTGTCGTAATCCCGGCACACGCAGCCCTCCTCGACCATGTGTTTTGTGTTGAGATTCCGGGAGTGTGTAGAGAGCGCTGCAGTGACAGCTTCTGAAAACGTCACGCCAAAAGAGCAGAGCCAGATGGCAAACGGCCAACACACGGCGAGAGCAGGGCGGGGTCAAGCATTGTCCAGATATTTCATTTTTCTCTGTGTTTTGCTAGTGTTTTTCTATATCTTATCCTTATAATGAGACAAAACCTGTTCATTTATCAGCTCTTAAAGGTGGTATGGACGATTTTTTTCAGCAAATCTTTTATCATATTTCCTCGTGGCGTGGATAAATCATTTGTTCTGCCACGTATCAATCATAAAACGCACCTACCGCTCACCTGCAGCCGCGTGCGGTTCGTCCCCACGTTTCCGCGTGCCTAAGCGCATGGATCTATCATAATATAGTTCCCTCAGTGTACGGGGCAAAATGAAGACGGAGAAAGACAGTTCGAGCTGACGCAGAAGTGGACAGAAATCTACTGGAGACGAGAGATGTGATGCGCTCCGTTGCGCTAATAAACAAACGCACGTGTGTGTTGTATCAGTCCACACGGGGGAGTGGCATGTGCACGGGGGAGTGGCATGTGCACTTCCACCTGCGTTCTCAAATCGCCGAAAAATCATCCATAACGCCTTTAATGTAAGTAAAAATGCAAGAGTACAATTCAAAGAATATATTTTTAAAAGTTTAAAATACAGTACATTTTTCCATTTCAAAGTCCACCAGTCGGAATTGCCAGTTTGAGCGGTGTTGCACACAGCACACAGCTGTCTCATTTTGACCATAAGAGCTACTTTTATTGGGGCAAAAACTGATTTTATTGATTGAAAAATGTCACAATGTGACGCAATCACGTGACTTTAGCTTGAGTTTTCATTATCGAAAATATATATATATATATATTTTTTTTAATTATAATAATGGAAAACATTAATATAATATTTTCTTATAATTTTTTTCTCCCACAAACCAACCCAATTTTGACCTCCTGAACATTAATGAAAACGCAAGTTTGTTTTTAACCCAAGATTCAGGATGAGTGAAAATATTTTTATTCCCGGTCTTAAAACCCTGAAAAACCACGAGCTTGTGCCAGAGACTTTGACACTACATTGATCATTGTGGCCCCAGTGTGTGTCATTGTCTATTGTTTTTTTAATTATTTATTTCCTGTACAGTTTCTTTGCACAGCAGACTGTGTGGTCCTTGGAAAAATGAAATAAAAACCTAGGTCAAGAAGATAGAGTTTTATTGTTGTCAGCACTGAAAGCCCCGCTCTAGATGGAGAGCTCAGTGTGGCGAGGCGCTCTAGAGTTCTTTATTCTCTTCATAAACAGAGGCTATAAGGCACATTTAATCTGTGAACTGGCTCTTCAGACCTTTCATTAATAAAGTGTTTAGAGACTGAGGCAGTGTGTGAAACGTCAGATTGAATTCTCACCGTGCTCAAGATGCTGATTATGGTGATAATGATAATGATGATATAAGTGCGCGAATATCAGTTATGTGTATGTGGCGGGCATCACTTCTTTATCTCTTTATCTCAACAAGAAGATTTGGTGATCTTACACCACAGGCCGACGGGTAGAAAATCACCCTGATAGGATAAATGAGTACATGGATAAATGAGTACATGGATAAATGAGTACATGGATAAATATATAAGGTAGCATATTTAATATTGCTTTATTGATATTGATCAGTTTGATGCCCGTGCCTCCCCGTCCCGCACATCCATGCATGGTAAAGGCCGGGTACTGATCAGGAGTAGCTCACTGGGGGAGAAGCTCACTGTGTACCAGTAGCATACGGTGACTTCTATGGTTGGGCAAGCAGACGTGGTGTGTTCACGCAGAAGTGAAAAGAAACGTACATGCAAATGCAGTCTGCACCCCCAGTCTCTGCTGTGAAGGGCGTCCAGTATTTCTAACTGTCATGGTCACTGTCTGGTCTTGTGATGTATAGTTTGTCTTGTCTCACAGGTTTTCTGTCTCTGCTCCTCTTGGTTTCCTCCTCCCTTCTTGTCCTCCCTCTGGTTACCGCCCCTTTTGTCTCTCAGCTCATCACTGGGTGTAATATTTTAATTGTTGGTTTTCCTCTGATCAGTGCGAGATTGTCTGCGAAGCCCTGTTAGCCCCAGCATTTGAGCGGTTTTGACTTTGATGCCTATTCTTGACTCTAACTCTGATTTCTGCCTACTCCTCGTGATTCCTGTTTGCCGTCGTCGACCCTGGACGTCCTGAGACAACCCTTTCGCCTATCCTCTGACAACGCTGTTTTTGCCTTGTGTACCGAACCTGGAACGGACCTGTCTGCGCCTCTCGTTTGCCCCTGACACCGCGGTTGCTGGCGCTGCCACCGCTGGAAGGATCTTTTGTTTTTAGTCACTCTTAACCAAGAGACGTATTTTTCTGTTCTGTGTCATTAAAGACCGTTAATTCTTCGCCTGTTTCAAGCCCGAAATTGGCTCCGTAACTACCGTATTTTCGGCCAAAACTATGTAAAAAGGTGCGAATTATCGTCTGAAAATTGCGTGACCTATGTGATATTATTCGTTATTTTCACACTGGCAACCACAAGAGGGCGGTCTAGGCTCTAAGCGACGCAGAAGAAGAACCTGCACTTCCTCTTCCTCCGGAGTTTGTGGAGTTGTTTAGAAGTGACACAGAGGAAGAAGAATTCAATAGATTTAGTGATTTGGGGTAAAACTGATGCTTTGCTAAACTTGTTACATGTTCTTTATGCTATAGTTATCTGAATAACTGTTCATATGTTACGTTAACATACCAGACACTTACCACCGTTTGTTGTCCATGTCTACACTGTAAAAACATGTACTTGTTAGTTTCTACTCACTTCAGACAAATTGTGAAAGAAAGTTTAGCTCCGAAATAATACAGCTGAGAGACAAGCTCTGTGTGCTGTTGTTTTCCTTTGATAAATGAAAGAGAACTGGATCTTCTGTGGACGGCTTAATGAACGGCATCGCTTTGTTCAGGCGAGGAGGAGTGCCACACACGCTGTTTGAAGCAAAGTTTTAAAGCTCAAAGCTTTAGAGATATGGAAGGAGCAATCATCATCTGTCTGGACTAACCAACAACACAAAAAGTGCAAAAAGCCATCACCTACATTTTGTTTTACACGAGTTAAGACACAAATTGGGACCAAACCGAGTGTCTACATAGGGAACAGCAAAGGTTCAGCCGACACAACACACTGGAAAATCAATTGCTAAAATGCTCATTTCATGTATCTCAAATAATAAAAGCAATAATTAAAAAAAATAACTTTCATTGGTACAAACTATTCAGTAATTTAAAAGTGCAGTGCAACAGTCACTTCAGATTTTTAAAGATAGCATAAGGTTGTGTTTGAAGGCTACGCACCGCGCCCGTCTCCACAGATAATATTCTATTGTACGGCATTAAACGTGTCTAAGACAAGCAGGTGGTGCTACTAAACCAAGTTGCAAAATATGTTGAAGTGGTTTGGAGAGTTTTAACCGTCCATCTCAGCGGAAAAAATATCACATTTATTATCAGGAGTGTTTTTAAGATGATTCAGATGACTTCTCTTTAAAGGTCACTCGAGGTAAAAGCTGCACAAAAAGAGACAGACATTGAACCAGACTTCTGTCCTAATCCATTCCATAACTTGACTTTTTGAGTCACAGGTTCAGTCTCCGGTCAGAGCTGGGCTTTTCCATGTGGACTCTTGGATTTGTCTCTTGGATTCCCTCCACGGACCTCTACTTTCCATAACATGTGTATATGTAAGGTTAATCTTCCATAGACTGTGCTCGATCTGGCGTCGACGGTTGCTCACGCTGCTTCAAAGAGACACAAACCGTGTGCTTATGTAGGTTCTCATCCAGGTTACGCTGTATTAAAGCTGTCAAAGGAGGAGACATCTGCTTTTGGTTTGGAGGAAGAGGGGAAAATTAGCTCCAGACTCCAGAAACCTCGGAAAAAACTGTTGTGATCCTCTCAGTGGAGCAGTAAAGATGAAATTTCACTTTAATCGTAAACATTGCAAAGAGAAAAGACAACTGGATCATTTCTGAATGTATCACATGTATATGGTGACAGGGGCAGACGTGGTGACAGGAGCAGACGTGGTGACAGGAGCAGAGGTGGTGACAGGAGCAGACGTGGTGACAGGAGCAGACGTGGCTACAGAAAACTGGTGGGAGAATGTCAGTGGCTTGTCATTGTAAACCTGAAGCTCCATAAACTAAATGTCAGGTATTTATCCAATCAATAAATGGCATCAAATGGTGTCAAACGGCTCATTATCTTGCTATTTTTAGCTCACTAATTGGCAGCACTATTCTACTTTTTTCTGCTTCTGGGTCTTTGAGGTTACAACCAATTAACAGAGCTTAAAAGAGTTAAAATATTTTGATCAGTTAACTGCTTTTCATTTGCCTTTTTCTCCACCAGAAAGTGCAAGTGCCACTAAACACTTATATAATGCTACTGCTGTATAATGACCCGTCCAGTGAAGAAACAACCAAACTTAGCCCAATCGCTTAACCGACTATTGACCACAAATGCCATGGTTAAAGAAACATAGAAAACATCTTTATTTTTAAAATCATGGCATGTCCCAGGTCAGTTTTATTTCTCTCGTGACACTTTCATGATGTTCCGCCTTTTGGTGAGAACGTTTCAAGATCGATAAACGTGCAGATCCAGAGAGACACAAAGACACATATGGATCTGGCCTTGGTGCCTTGGTGACCTGGTTTGGGGATCAGGGCCGGTCGAAACGTGGCTTTGGTGCTTTGGGCTCTGGAGAGGGACAGAAGCAGCCTAAATATGTCATTCAAATGTGTGAATGAAACCAAAAACTCCAGCAGTGTTTGCCAAGAAAAAACATTGGAAGAAGCCAGTTGGCGAGCACTGTTTATATTCTCCCTGCAGAGTAAAATGTGTTGTTTTGTTTTCTGGCCGCCTCCTCCTAAATCAGACATGAAAGCACTCTCAAGGTTTCTGCTCGAGACAAATAGCATCCAGCAAAGAACACTTTACGCGCCAGATCTGATGAATGACGAATGGGACTTTTAACTTAGGAATTAAGGACTTTCTTAAATCCAGAATCCAAAACATTGTTGCATTTTTGACTTTGTTGTGTCTCGTGTCTTGAATCTCCCTTACTATAAAACCAAATTGTTTGATTTGGACATGTATGGAGACAAAAGTATAATTTAGTCCTCATTGAAGTCCAAATGCTGAAGTTGGTCCAGTTAATTTGGGTGGCCCAGACGGGAGTGTGAATTAGCTCTAAACAACAGCTCACATTCAAACGCAGAAAGAATCTGAACGAGGCAGGACTGTAAAAAATGCTGAGGAGCACATCCTGTAGAAGACGCAAGAGTCTGATGTAGAAGATCAGGAACCAAGCAAATTTAGCTCTTAAGAATCAGAAAAGGTTTATCGCCTTTTTCAATGAACAAATCACAAATATAGGAACTTGGTCTTGGTGGTTTTATGCAACATAAAACAATGAAACAATGAAACAATGAATAAGTCATAACAATAAGATATCAGAAAAAAGAAAGAATAAAAATAGAAATAAAAACAGGCTCAATATGTACACACATTTACAGTTGTACAGATACACAGATGTAGTGCACGGTGGCAAAGGCGGTTAGCGCTCTTGCCTCCCAAGAAGGAGATCATGGGTTTGATCCCGGACCAGACCAACATCACATGATCTCTCTGGGTGGAGTCTGCATGTTCTCCCCGTGTTACTGTGGGTTCTCTCCGGGTTCTCCGGCTCCTCCCACCGTCCAAACACATGCATGTGTTTGGTAGAATTGGTGACTCTAAATTGGCCCTAGTGACAGGTGTTGAAAATACACTTAAAACATTGCATCTGGTTCGTCCAATGTAAATGCTGTGTCCTTAAATAAATAAATAGTGCAGAAAGTGAACAGTGAGTGATTGAATTATGGTAAAAGTGACAGTGTTTAAGAACGGGGCATTCTTAAACTGAAACTGAATTAGATTATTTTTGATTACTGTGATTGGTTATGACTCCACACAGCTGTTGTTGTTGCTATGAAAATAATTTCCTTAAAATGTGCTGACAAAATGAATGAATCATACTTCAAACTCTTCAGTCAAAACAAAATACTTTACAGTGCATTTAAAACAATCCCACATGCTCCATCCGAGTGGTTTTAAGGCAGCAGCAGCAGCAGCAGCTGCAGCAGCAGCAGCAGCAGGAGGAGCAGCAGCAGCAGCAGCAGCAGCAGCTGCAGCAGCAGCAGCAGCAGGAGGAGCAGCAGCAGCAGCTGCAGCAGCAGCAGCAGGAGGAGGAGCAGCAGCAGCAGCAGCAGCAGCAGGACAGCAGCAGCAGCAGCAGCAGCAGCAGGACAGCAGCAGCAGCAGCAGGAGGAGCAGCAGCAGCAGCTGCAGCAGCAGCAGCAGGAGGAGGAGCAGCAGCAGCAGCAGCAGCAGCAGGACAGCAGCAGCAGCAGCAGCAGCAGCAGGACAGCAGCAGCAGCAGCAACAACAGCAGCAGCAGCTGCAGCAGGAGGAGCAGCAGCAGCAGCTGCAGCAGCAGCAGCAGGAGGAGGAGCAGCAGCTGCAGCAGCAGCAGCAGGAGGAGGAGCAGCAGCAGCAGCAGCAGCAGCAGGACAGCAGCAGCAGCAACATGTGCGTGACATTTAACTACATGTCCTGCTTCACATGCTTCTCAGAGAGCGGGGGATTACAGAGGTCTGAACCACTGCTGATAAAAGCTGCATCAGCATCTCTGTGTTGACCCGAAAGACAATGGGACGCACTACAAGTCAGCTCAAAGTTAAAAAAAAAAAAAATGGTGCCCTGGTTTTTTTCTTGTGCTGATGGATTAAAAGACTGTTTTTAGTTTGGGTAAAAGTTTATCTCTGAGCTTATGGACCAATGACTAAATCTGAGTTTTGTTCTGGTCCAGGATTTGTCTGAAATGCTGTTAAAAAGAGCATTTCTTGATCTCCTCTCAGACGTGGAGATGTAAAGCTGTATCATCAGTGACTCTTTGTGACCTTCTGTTCTTGCCCTCTGAGGTCAGATTTACTCTAATTATAAACGTGAACAAACTCAGAGGAACGTCACATTTCAAATGTGGATTTTCTTTGGTAAATATAAAAAGCAGTATGGCTGGGAATTGTTTTGTCTGATTAACTTTTTAATTCCTCTTTGAAGGAAGTGAATTAGACTAAACTTAGTTTTAGTGACTTGTGAGAAAGTTTAAAAAAAAAAAAAAAAGTCCCGTTGGAATCCATGTAAAACTTTATTTTGTATATAAATATATATTTTGTGGGTATTTTGTTTTTTCGGAGTACAAACTGAGCTTGATTGGCGGTCTCTGTGGTTCATCGTAAACCAAGCTGACATTCCTCAAAAATATTGTGTGTGTTTAAAACAATTTAGCTGAGTAAAAACAAGTCTTTCTAAAGTTTGTGGCAAGTTTGATACTGGTCTGTGAAGGCTAAAGCTGCTCTTCTTCAGCAGGGGCCGCAGCAGCGGTGAGGCCCCTGCAGAAGAGAGTCATTCATCATGTTTAAAGCTTGTCTCTAAAAGATCTATAACATGATTGTATTTATTTTGTTAATTGTGTTTGAGTTGGATCTAAAGGGCAGTGGGCCTCACCAGGGAGAAAACTTTATCAGAGTCTCATCATTAACCAGTATTTCCTCAGACAAAGACAAACACCGTTCCATCTGATGGTGTCTTTCGTCCCCATAAAGGGTCTGAAAAGGCCTCGCAGAGAGTCAGTGGGAGTAAAATGAGATCAAATCAAGATTTAAAATGTTGTCAGTGGTTACTGCACTAACACTATGTACACGTTGTGAGAGTTCAAATAAGATATTGTAATATACTAAATTAGATCTGTTCCTAATGTAACACTGTTGCACTTTTGAGTCTTTTCTATTATATAACTACAGTGATTGTTGTATGAGAGCATGTTAAGGCTGGTTCACACCTAGAATCACACACTGCTGCTTTGATGTTGTTTGACTGGTTTGGATGAGACGGTTTTATCCTGGTGTGTTCTGTAAATTCAGTACAATAAAGACTCCAGCGGAGTTCATGGTTAATATTATCTCTGTAAAAGCTAAACCCAGTTAACTGCTTAATTGGCACATTTTCTGTTTACAGGATGTGAACAGAAAAATCCAACCCCCGAAAAGCTTCTGGACCAGACGGTGTCACTCCCGCCACCTTAAGACACTGCGCAGGCGAGCTGGCCCCTGTCTTCACTGGCATTTTAACACCTTCCCGGAGTCATTCCATGTCCCAGCTTCAAGTCGTCCATCATTGTCCCTGTCCCCAAGAAGCCCCGGATCACTGGACATGATGACTACAGACCTGTGGCGCTGACGTCTGTAGTCATGAAGTCATTTGAGCGCCTGGTCCTCCCCCACCTCAAGTCCCTCCCCTCCCCCTGCTGGACCCCCTGCAGTTCACCTACAGAGCCAACAAGTATGTGGACAACGCCATTAACCTGGCACTCCACTTCACCTGCAGCATCTGGACTCCCCGGGAACCAACGCCAGGATCCTGTTTGTGGACTTCAGTTCACCCTGGAGAGACAAAGAGACCACGAGAATGGACTGTTTAGCAAGCTTAATTCGTGAGTTATTTGGCGCTCAGACCCCGGCGGAAGACGTTGCAATCATGGGCACTCCATGATCTATTTGTGTTAGATGTCTCCCCCCGGAGCCTGGAGACTGGTGGTGGTAGATGTGAAGAGAAGGTAGAGGATGAGGGGAATGTAGAGGAGGAGCTGGGGAGGTGGTGGGTCGCAGTACGGTTTGAGCGGCCGAGCCATCTGCCTGAGGTTTAAATGCCACCGCCTGGTGCTGATTGGGAGCGGGGAGGAGTCACTGAGAGCGTTGATTGGGGATGAGGAGCAGGTGCGAGGGCCATGATGCAGACGGCCCCTGACCTTTCACCCTACTTCTTTGGCAAGGAAAAACTGCATAACCTCTTTGGGATAAGCGCAGAAACCTGGGAGAGTCCATGGTGAAGTGAGGGATCTGACTCTCACAGACGGACAGGCCACGCCCGCTTGAGTGCGATGATGGTGCTGGGGAGAGGGGTCCTTCCATGGAGGCCTTGACGTAGATGGATGGAGTTAGGTCTTCCAGGCTGAATTTACGCAGGCTTCATCTCTGCATCAACACCACCTCCTGCTCTGCTCCAGGACAAGCTCTCCCAGCTCAACGTGCCTGACTCTACCTGCAGAGGGAGCGCTGACTCCACCTGCAAAGGGAGCACTGACTTTCTCACGGATCGGAGGCAGTGGGGAAGAATCTCTCGGACACTCGGACTATCAACACAGGAGCTCCACAGGGCTGTGTACTTTCCCCCCTGCTCTTCTCCCTGTACACAAACTGCTGCACCTCCAGCCATGACCACGTAAAGCTGATCAAGTTTGCGGTAACAACCTGGAGTTCAACGCCCACTTCAGGAAAGTCACAGCCCCCAGCCCCCCCTCACCTTCACAGACTCCGCCCCCACCATCACAGACTCCCCCCTCACCATCACAGACTCCCCCTCACCTTCACAGACTCCGCCCCCACCATCACAGACTCCCCCCTCACCATCACAGACTCCCCCCTCACCATCACAGACTCCCCCCTCACCATCACAGACTCCCCCCTCACCTTCACAGACTCCGCCCTCACCATCACAGACTCCCCCCTCACCATCGCAGACTCCCCCCTCACCATCACAGACTCCCCCTCACCATCACAGACTCCCCCCTCACCTTCACAGACTCCGCCCTCACCATCACAGACTCCCCCTCACCATCACAGACTCCGCCCCCACCATCACAGACTCCCCCTTCACCATCACAGACTCCCCCCTCACCATCACAGACTCCGCCCCCACCATCACAGACTCCGCCCCCACCATCACAGACTCCCCCTCACCATCACAGACTCCCCCCTCACCATCACAGACTCCGCCCTCACCATCACAGACTCCCCCTCACCATCACAGACTCCCCCCTCACCATCACAGACTCCCCCCTCACCATCACAGACTCCGCCCTCACCATCACAGACTCCGCCCTCACCATCACAGACTCCGCCCTCACCATCACAGACTCCGCCCCCACCATCACAGACTCCGCCCTGACCATCACAGACTCCGCCCTCACCATCACAGACTCCCCCCTCACCATTACAGACTCCGCCCTCACCATCACAGACTCCGCCACTCACAATCACAGACTCCGCCCTCACCATCACAGACTCCGCCCCCACCATCACAGACTCCGCCCTCACCATCACAGACTCCGCCCTCACCATCACAGACTCCCCCTCACCATCACAGACTCCGCCCTCACCATCACAGACTCCGCCCTCACCATCACAGACTCCCCCTCACCATCACAGACTCCCCCCTCACCATCACAGACTCCCCCCTCACCATCACAGACTCCGCCCTCACCATCACAGACTCCGCCCTCACCATCACAGACTCCGCCCTCACCATCACAGACTCCGCCCCCACCATCACAGACTCCGCCCTCACCATCACAGACTCCGCCCTCACCATCACAGACTCCCCCCTCACCATTACAGACTCCGCCCTCACCATCACAGACTCCACCCTCACATCACAGACTCCGCCCTCACCATCACAGACTCCGCCCTCACCATCACAGACTCCGCCACTCACAATCACAGACTCCGCCCTCACCATCACAGACTCCGCCCCCACCATCACAGACTCCGCCCTCACCATCACAGACTCCGCCCTCACCATCACAGACTCCCCCTCACCATCACAGACTCCCCCCTCACCATCACAGACTCCCCCTCACCATCACAGACTCCGCCCCCACCATCACAGACTCCCCCCTCACCATCACAGACTCCCCCCTCACCATCACAGACTCCGCCTTCACATCACAGACTCCGCCACTCACAATCACAGACTCCGCCCTCACCATCACAGACTCCGCCCCCACCATCACAGACTCCGCCCTCACCATCACAGACTCCGCCCTCACCATCACAGACTCCCCCCTCACCTTCACAGACTCCGCCCTCACCATCACAGACTCCCCCTCACCATCACAGACTCCGCCCCCACCATCACAGACTCCCCCTTCACCATCACAGACTCCCCCTCACCATCACAGACTCCGCCCCCACCATCACAGACTCCCCCTCACCATCACAGACTCCCCCCTCACCATCACAGACTCCGCCCTCACCATCACAGACTCCCCCTCACCATCACAGACTCCCCCCTCACCATCACAGACTCCCCCCTCACCATCACAGACTCCGCCCTCACCATCACAGACTCCGCCCTCACCATCACAGACTCCGCCCTCACCATCACAGACTCCGCCCTCACCATCACAGACTCCCCCCTCACCATTACAGACTCCGCCCTCACCATCACAGACTCCCCCCTCACCATTACAGACTCCGCCCTCACCATCACAGACTCCGCCACTCACAATCACAGACTCCGCCCTCACCATCACAGACTCCGCCCCCACCATCACAGACTCCGCCCTCACCATCACAGACTCCGCCCTCACCATCACAGACTCCCCCTCACCATCACAGACTCCGCCCTCACCATCACAGACTCCGCCCTCACCATCACAGACTCCCCCTCACCATCACAGACTCCCCCCTCACCATCACAGACTCCGCCCTCACCATCACAGACTCCGCCCTCACCATCACAGACTCCGCCCTCACCATCACAGACTCCGCCCCCACCATCACAGACTCCGCCCTCACCATCACAGACTCCCCCCTCACCATTACAGACTCCGCCCTCACCATCACAGACTCCACCCTCACATCACAGACTCCGCCCTCACCATCACAGACTCCGCCCTCACCATCACAGACTCCGCCACTCACAATCACAGACTCCGCCCTCACCATCACAGACTCCGCCCCCACCATCACAGACTCCGCCCTCACCATCACAGACTCCGCCCTCACCATCACAGACTCCCCCTCACCATCACAGACTCCCCCCTCTCCATCACAGACTCCCCCTCACCATCACAGACTCCGCCCCCACCATCACAGACTCCCCCCTCACCATCACAGACTCCCCCCTCACCATCACAGACTCCGCCTTCACATCACAGACTCCGCCACTCACAATCACAGACTCCGCCCTCACCATCACAGACTCCGCCCCCACCATCACAGACTCCGCCCTCACCATCACAGACTCCGCCCTCACCATCACAGACTCCCCCCTCACCATTACAGACTCCGCCCTCACCATCACAGACTCCACCCTCACATCACAGACTCCGCCCTCACCATCACAGACTCCCCCCTCACCATCACAGACTCCGCCCTCACCATCACAGACTCCCCCCTCACCATCACAGACTCCGCCCTCACCATCACAGACTCCTCCCTCACCATCACAGACTCCGCCCTCACAATCACAGACTCCGCCCTCACCATCACAGACTCCCCCCTCACCATCACAGACTCCCCCCTCACCATCACAGACTCCCCCCTCACCATCACAGACTCCGCCCTCACCATCACAGACTCCCCCCTCACCATCACAGACTCCGCCCTCACCATCACGGACTCCCCCCTGACCATCACAGACTCCCCCCTCACCATCACAGACTCCCCCCTCACCATCACAGACTCCCCCTCACCATCACAGGCTCCACCCTCACCATCACAGACTCCGCCCCCACCATCACAGACTCCGCCCTCACCATCACAGACTCCGCCCCCACCATCACAGACTCCGCCCCCACCATCACAGACTCCCCCTCACCATCACAGCCTCCCCCTCACCATCACAGACTCCCCCCTCACCATCACAGACTGCGCCCTCACATCACAGACTCCGCCACTCACAATCACAGACTCCGCCCTCACCATCACAGACTCCGCCCCCACCATCACAGACTCCGCCCTCACCATCACAGACTCCCCCCTCACCATCACAGACTCCGCCCTCACCATCACAGACTCCCCCCTCACCATCACAGACTCCGCCCTCACCATCACGGACTCCGCCCTCACCATCACAGACTCCCCCCTGACCATCACAGACTCCGCCCTCACCATCACAGACTCCCCCCTCACCATCACGGACTCCCCCCTGACCATCACAGACTCCGCCCTCACCATCACAGACTCACAGACTAAATTTAAATAGTTTTTCTTTAATGCAAGCCCTTTTGGATTTTAAATATGTTGTTTATTATTGCTCACCGTTTTGTGTCGCACCAAATCACCAAAGCAAGTTCTTATGTTTGTGAATTCTGTTCATTGACAATGGCAATAAACCTTTTCTGATTCTGATTCATTTGCTTCATCTTTCTTATTCTTGTAATACACAAAGGTGCCACTAGAGAGTGTGGATCTGACCCTGAACTGGACAGCTCCCGGCTGAAAAATGAAGTTTGCTGAGGTGCAGACATTATTAAGACTTTGGTTCAGGGGTTCAGATTCGGACCTTCAGAGCCCCTTTCGTTCTTTGAATCATTTTAAAATCTGGACTGGTTAATGTAGCGTGGCAATTATTAAAAGTGACTCGTTGCACAGGCGGCGAATCAGTGACAAATGAGCCGGTTCCAGCAGCCGCGCTCATGTCACTCGCCCTTTACCTCATCAACTCCATCTGTGTGAAGATCTCATGTGTTTGATCTGTTTTAAACGTGAACGAGCAGCATCAGACTCATGAGGCTGTGAAGGAGTGACACATGAGAGAGTGAACACATGAGAGAGTGAACACATGAGAGAGTGAACACATGAGAGAGTGACACATGAGAGAGTGACACATGAGAGAGTGAACACATGAGAGAGTGAACACATGAGAGAGTGAACACATGAGAGAGTGACACATGAGAGAGTGACACATGAGAGAGTGAACACATGAGAGAGTGACACATGAGAGAGTGAACACATGAGAGAGTGAACACATGAGAGAGTGACACATGAGAGAGTGAACACATGAGAGAGTGACACATGAGAGAGTGACACATGAGAGAGTGAACACATGAGAGAGTGAACACATGAGAGAGTGAACACATGAGAGAGTGACACATGAGAGAGTGAACACATGAGAGAGTGAACACATGAGAGAGTGAACACATGAGAGAGTGAACACATGAGAGAGTGAACACATGAGAGCGTGACACATGAGAGAGTGACACATGAGAGAGTGAACACATGAGAGCGTGACATCACAGACACATGAGACAGTGGACACATGAGAGAGTGAACACATGAGAGAGTGAACACATGAGAGAGTGAACACATGAGAGAGTGACACATGAGAGAGTGACACATGAGAGAGTGAACACATGAGAGAGTGAACACATGAGAGAGTGACACATGAGAGAGTGAACACATGAGAGAGTGACACATGAGAGAGTGACACATGAGAGAGTGAACACATGAGAGAGTGACACATGAGAGAGTGAACACATGAGAGAGTGACACATGAGAGAGTGACACATGAGAGAGTGACACATGAGAGAGTGAACACATGAGAGAGTGAACACATGAGAGAGTGACACATGAGAGAGTGACACATGAGAGAGTGAACACATGAGAGAGTGAACACATGAGAGAGTGACACATGAGAGAGTGAACACATGAGAGAGTGAACACATGAGAGAGTGAACACATGAGAGAGTGACACATGAGAGAGTGAACACATGAGAGAGTGAACACATGAGAGAGTGACACATGAGAGAGTGAACACATGAGAGAGTGAACACATGAGAGAGTGAACACATGAGAGAGTGACACATGAGAGAGTGACACATGAGAGAGTGAACACATGAGAGAGTGAACACATGAGAGAGTGACACATGAGAGAGTGAACACATGAGAGAGTGAACACATGAGAGAATGACACATGAGAGAGTGAACACATGAGAGAGTGACACATGAGAGAGTGACACATGAGAGAGTGAACACATGAGAGAGTGAACACATGAGAGAGTGAACACATGAGAGAGTGACACATGAGAGAGTGACACATGAGAGAGTGAACACATGAGAGAGTGAACACATGAGAGAGTGACACATGAGAGAGTGAACACATGAGAGAGTGACACATGAGAGAGTGAACACATGAGAGAGTGAACACATGAGAGAGTGACACATGAAAGAGTGAGCACATGAGAGATTGAACACATGAGAAAGTGAACACACGAGAGAGTGAACACATGAGACAGTGAATACATGAGAGAGTGAACACATGAGACAGTGGACACATGAGACAGTGACACATGAGAGAGTGACACATGAAAGAGTGAACACATGAGAGAGTGAACACATGAGAGAGTGACACATGAAAGAGTGAACACATGAGACAGTGACACATGAGAGAGTGACACATGAAAGAGTGAACACATGAGAGAGTGACACATGAGAGAGTGAACACATGAGAGAGTGAACACATGAAAGAGTGAACACGTGAGAGAGTGACACATGAGAGAGTGACACATGAGAGTGAACACATGAGAGAGTGAACACATGAGACAGTGAACACATGAGAGAGTGAACACATGTGAGAGTGAACACATGTGAGAGTGAACACATGACAGAGTGAACACATGAGACAGTGGACACATGAGACAGTGACACATGAGAGAGTGACACATGAAAGAGTGAACATATGAGAGAGTGACACATGAGAGTGAACACATGAGAGAGTGAACACATGAGAGAGTGAACACATGAGAGAGTGAACACATGAGAGAGTGAACACATGAGAGAGTGACATCACAGACACATGAGACAGTGGACACATGAGAGAGTGAACACATGAGAGAGTGAACACATGAGAGAGTGGACACATGAGACAGTGGACACATGACAGAATAAGAGAAAGACAGATAATGGTAGAGATATTCTTCTTCATTCTTCCCAATTCACACATTTTGAAGATCGACTGAACTATCTGTAAATGACCAAACCTTTTGTTGTCTCAGTACGATTTGCATGTCATAATCATAATAATTAAGGCTCTTTTGTTGGTCCCTGTGTCTGGCGTGCTTATTGCAACAATATTAATATTTGTTATCAATAAAAACAAGTCAGATATCTCCCACTATCTGGTTCTTTTAGCAGTGATGGAATGCTGTTTGTTACGGCACCAACATGACGCCATAACTGGATCTAACAAGGGACACGTTTTCCTGATCCACTGAGACGTTTGTGACATGCTCCACTGGTTGCCCATAATGCACTCTGGCTCTCTCCCCCTGTGCTGTAATAGTCTGGGGTGCTCTGGCTGTCCACTTCTTTCTTGATTGATGCCTCTACATATGTCGTGTCACCGTATTTCGTTTTGGCTTGCCCCCGCTCACCTCTGCATGAAAATAGATGTAGATAGATGAGGAGAATGTGGGGAGAAAAGAACCAGAGAAGGGGAGAGAGAGGACAACGCACTGCAAGATACTAAAGGACCAAATCAACCAGATCGGTCTAGACCAGGACTAAACTAAAACAAGACTAAAACAAGACTAAATCTGGTCTATACAATCTCGAAGGCTGGGCCTGGTTAGTATTTGAATGGGAGGCTGCTTTGAATACAATGTTCCACAGGGGCCACAGTGGCTCTTACGCAGAGGTTCTCAAACATGTGATATGTTTTTCAAAATTCATTTCCAGTCCCTGAAAAGTCTTTATGTCGCGTTTGCAATGCATTGGGTTTGGCTGATGCTAGATGCATTATCCACTGATGATGTGGATAAAGAGGGAACAGCTAATGCTAACAAGCACTAGCTTTGTTTTGCTAAGTTTGTCCGTTTAACATAAAACGTTACCATCACTGTAAATACAGCAGTTTCTCTCAAGATTATTTTCTGCTTGTATCCGCATTTTGCCATCTTGTTTTCTCTCTTATCTCGCTCAAGGTGTTCCGAGAGACAGGCGAGCCAGACTTCTTTGTAAGCTTTTACCTTAGGTCTGCTTTGGATCATTTAAAAAGACCAGTACCGTTCACTAAAGACACTGGAGACACTTTCAGTCACAATCTGCTCCACACTGAACCAGTGGAAACACGCCTACAGCTTACCGCCACTAAATACGGATTAAATGAAAAATTCACAAAACCATATAGTGACTAAAAGTGAGCATCTGGAAAAGGTCATTATCGTTGTCTTATCGCTCAGAAAGCTCGCCCATGCCAGACTAAGGTGTTTCAAAAATGCTGTGTACTGCCTTTCACTGAGGTTAAAGGGAGAGAGAGAGAGAAGCAACAGAGAGAGAGAGAGAGAACATTTCCCACATGCCTCGCTCCAGGCCCCTCCCACTATGTGTACGCCTGTCTCCGTGGTAGCGCTCCTCGTCTCGCTCTCTCCTTCATGCAGTCACCTCCAGCACACGCTCACCAACTCTCCAGCTTCGGGAATCAACCATAACCTACTCAAGCTTTTATTCTCATCCCAGCCTTCGATTTTTTGTTTTATCCTGCTAATTATTCCTTTTGATATCAATTAATTTCAACAGTAATTGAAAACAACTTAGTCCTCATCCAAGTGCACATGTGTCTGTACTTCTGCACATCTGGACTCATCTCTGGTAGTTTGTCGGACACGTTTGGTGGCATGTTCTGGTGCACCTGCCGCTTTCCCGAGGACATTCCCCGCTGGACTTTAATGGAGCATGAAATTTTAGCAGCATGTGTGAAGTTTGGAGGAGCAAAGCAATAGCAATGGACGCACAGCAAGTGGTTGAAATACTCAGCACGGGGAGACAGGTAAGAATCCTATTTCCATTGTTGTTGTCATGGGTTTTTCAGTGTTTATGATGCCCAAATGAGACAGATACTACAGATAAAAGCAGTTCAATGAGTAGAATACACAACAGCTGGTCATCTCGAGTTCACTTGAATCCAGATTTTTGGAGTAAATGCTATTTAAAATACTTTGCTATGAACAAAAATGACACAGTAAATAAAAACACATTTGCAAAGTCAAATAATCATTAAGAATTCGTCTTATCGTGCAATATTTAACTTACTTAGTTCTTTAACTCTGGATATTGGTAGTACTTTTGAATAATTACACTTTTAATTAATTATGACCAGACAAGGGTTACTAAGGCTGAATCATTGTTAATAAACTGTCATCATAAAGTTGTATCAAGGATATTGTATAGTTAGTAGAAAAGTGGTACTAATATCGTCTGGGTTTGGAGGGGAAAAGGAAACAGTTTATAATAACTACACTGCAAAGAGGCTTCATAAAGCATGGACAGAGACAAATGAGATTCGGGTTTAGTAAATACTTAATAAATACCCTATTAAAGTGTATTACAAAGTTGTACCAGGATATACACTGAAAGATCATAAATCAATGAAACATGAACATATTCATCTGCACTGTCACAGCCCTATCTCGTGATGGGAAAGTTACATAATTTAACTTTAATTCCTGAACTAGGATTAATTTAAGACTGTCCTTTGTTTGTAACCTATCCTCCACCTCGGGTAACCGGGTTACCACCACGGGCAACCGGGTTACCACCACGGGCAACCGGGTTTAGTTTAGTCTTTATTTGTCAGGGACCGTGTACAAAATCATTAATCTTCAAGAGAAAAGATGATCTGCATCAGATTTAGCTACTGCTACTTTTCATCTGCAGTCCCTGGGCAGGTGAATTACCACCACAGGCAGTGGGGTTACCACCACGGGCAGCCGGGTCACCACCACGGGCAGCTGGGTTACCACCACGGGCAGAAGGGTCACCACTACGGGCAGCTGGGTTACCACTACGGGCAGAGGGGTCACCACTACGGGCAGCTGGGTCACCACTACGGGCAGAGGGGTCACCACTACGGGCAGAGGGGTCATCACTACGGGCAGAGGGGTTACCACCACGGCCAGCGGGGTTACCACTACGGGCAGAGGGGTCATCACTACGGGCAGAGGGGTTACCACTACGGGCAGCGGGGTCACCACTACGGGCAGAGGGGTTACCACCACGGCCAGCGGGGTTACCACTACGTGCAGCGGGGTTACCACCACGGCCAGCGGGGTTACCACTACGGGCAGAGGGGTTACCACTACGGGCAGCTGGGTTACCACCACGGGCAGAGGGGTTACCACTACGGGCAGCTGGGTTACCACTACGGGCAGAGGGGTCACCACTACGGGCAGAGGGGTTACCACTACGGGCAGCGGGGTCACCACTACGGGCAGAGGGGTTACCACTACGGGCAGCGGGGTTACCACTACGGGCAGCGGGGTTACCACCACGGCCAGCGGGGTTACCACTACGGGCAGAGGGGTTACCACTACGGGCAGCTGGGTTACCACCACGGGCAGAGGGGTTACCACTACGGGCAGCTGGGTCACCACTACGGGCAGAGGGGTCACCACTACGGGCAGAGGGGTTACCACTACGGGCAGCGGGGTCACCACTACGGGCAGAGGGGTTACCACTACGGGCAGCGGGGTTACCACTACGGGCAGAGGGGTCACCACTACGGGCAGAGGGGTTACCACTACGGGCAGCGGGGTCACCACTACGGGCAGCGGGGTTACCACTACGGGCAGCGGGGTTACCACTACGGGCAGCGGGGTCACCACTACGGGCAGCGGGGTTACCACTACGGGCAGAGGGGTTACCACTACGGGCAGCGGGGTTACCACTACGGGCAGCGGGGTCACCACTACGGGCAGCGGGGTTACCACTACGGGCAGAGGGGTTACCACTACGGGCAGCGGGGTTACCACTACAGGCAGCGGGGTTACCACTACGGGCAGAAGGGTCACCACTACGGGCAGAGGGGTTACCACTACGGGCAGAGGGGTCACCACTACGGGCAGCGGGGTTACCACTACGGGCAGCGGGGTTACCACTACGGGCAGCAGGATCACCACTACGGGCAGAAGGGTTACCACTACGGGCAGCGGGGTTACCACTACGGGCAGAAGGGTTACCACCACGGGCAGAAGGGTCACCACTGCGGGCAGCTGGGTTACCACTACAGGCAGCGGGGTTACCACTACGGGCAGAAGGGTCACCACTACGGGCAGAGGGGTTACCACTACGGGCAGAGGGGTCACCACTACGGGCAGAGGGGTTACCACTACGGGCAGCGGGGTCACCACTACGGGCAGAGGGGTCACCACTACGGGCAGCGGGGTTACCACTACGGGCAGCGGGGTTACCACTACGGGCAGCGGGGTCACCACTACGGGCAGAGGGGTCACCACTACGGGCAGAGGGGTTACCGCTACGGGCAGAGGGGTCACCACTACGGGCAGAGGGGTTACCACTACGGGCAGCGGGGTCACCACTACGGGCAGAGGGGTTACCACTACGGGCAGCGGGGTTACCGCTACGGGCAGCGGGGTTACCACTACGGGCAGCGGGGTTACCACTACGGGCAGCGGGGTCACCTTACCTGTCTGGAGCAGGGCAGCAATCAAGACCTGAGCTTGATTTGGGATCTAGATTCTAGAAAAAGGATATGCAAAGAACTAGTATTGTAATGAGTGCACATTGTGAACACTTGGGCTGAGTGATTTCGGAAAAAATATCTAGCTGGATTTTTTTTTGCCAATCATTGGGATTAGAATGGCAATTTGTTTTAAGGGAAGAGTGAATTGCTAAACTCATTCTAAAATCCTGTGCATTTCAGGTCTAAACTACAGGTTTAGAAGCTTTTAGACATGATTAGACAATATAGTAGTAGTAGTAGTAGTAGTATAAGAAATGTATTAAATGAAATAATAATAATCATTATTATAAAATAATGATTACTTAAGACTTTGTGATTTGCTTATTGCGACCATTGAAATCATCAAATCAAATCAAATCAATTTATTTTTGTAAGGCCCAAAATCACAACAACAGTTGCCTCTGAGGGCCACAGGGAGAAATGAATCAACAATGTCTGTGGTGGCGATGAAGTCAGACAATGTCTGTGGTGGCGAGGGACGATGTCCCAGGGTCCTCTGTCCTTAGACTCTCCTTCTCGGCCAGGAAAAACTACAAAAAAAACCTCTTTGGGAAAAAAGCGTAGAAACCTGGAGGAGTTCCAGTGAAGGAGAGATCCGACTCTCACAGACGGACAGACGGACACAAGGAGACTGGAGCTGGACCCACTCTTCAGGCAGATGAGGGACCGACTGAGGCGAGCTGGACCCACTCTTCAGGCAGATGAGGGACCGTCTGAGTCGAGCTGGACCCACTCTTCAGGCAGATGAGGGACCGTCTGAGGCGAGCTGGACCCACTCTTCAGGCAGATGAGGGACCGTCGGGGGCGAGCTGGACCCACTCCTCAGGCAGATGAGGGACCGTCGGAGTCGAGCCTGACCCACTCTTCAGGCAGATGAGGGACCGTCGGAGGCGATAAATAATGATCTGCGAGCTGTAGGTGACTACTCCAGGAGCATAGACATAAGAGAAAAGCCTGACATATGAGCTGATAGTAATTTAAGAATCTCATGAATGCTGTAGAGGTCTAAACTTCAGGTACAAAATGTTTTTTTTGTAATGAAAAGTGGATATTTTGCTTTTTGCGGTGGCGATCCCATTATCTCAATCAAAATAATTGCAACCTTTGTGATTTGATCAGTACGCCAACTCAAATGGCATCGATGTGATTGGGACATTGTGCAGCCCCAGCACACAGCAACGCTATTACAGGACAGATGTGAAGAATAGTGCTTGATTCAGTGGTAAATTCCTTCGGTAGGAACAGCCTGGTTCTATAGATTCCTAACATTTTAGCTCGTCATTATGAAGACATTCCAACAGCCTCCTAAATGAACGTGTTCCCTAAAGACTTACAACAGCAATTAATTACAAAGCTGCAGCACCCCTTCAAGGCAAATTCCACACCTGTCCCATTAAAGATGATGTTTACCTATGCATAATATAACCATGCATCCCTCTAATGATTCAAGACCCCCGAACAGTGTGTGCCATTATGTCTCAGGGAAGACGTCCTCTGTCTCTCTGTCCTGAGTGGACTTCGGCTCTACAGACTTAAACTATCCACTGTCCAGTGGTTCTCCTTCAGGTTTCTCCTTTTCTCACTGGAATTGTTGTCGTTTTTCCTCACAGTAGGAGGGTCTAAGTGCAGGGGACGCGAACGCTCTGGGACAGTTAACCATGTCTTTGTTGGTTTGGGTAAGTATTGGTCTTGAGCAATCATTGTTTGATTTTAAAATGTTATGTTGGTAAAAAAACAGCAGTTTTGTGAAGCTCTGCGTTTGTGATTTTGTGTCTTACCAAAACAAATCGAATCAAATTAAAAAGACACTGCAGACTCCGCTTGAGTGGACATAGTATGTGAGTGAGAGATCGGGTGATTAGAGAGGGCGCTGGATGTAGAGAATGCAATGTCAAACATGGAGGTCTAGAAACGTGCTTTATAAGACTAAAGCATTATTACTGTTGAGAGTCAGTGAGAAACCTTTGGGTTTAACTTTGGAGTTTATTGGTACAACAAAGCTTGATGACTTTTGATGGCGTAGCTCTACATGGGGATTTGCACTGAACACATAATGAAATTTCAAATGTATCTATGGAGACAAGCAGATGGATCCACAAGGACAAGTTACAGATCAGACCTGTAGAAAGGCGAGTCTGCTCACTACAAATTAATGTTTTTTCAAGGCAATAAGCAATGAAAGCCAATGCAGAACGGTTACATAGTGCAGCCTCTGCATCGTGTCAACTGCACAGCTATTCACTTGCACAATTGTTAGGGTTAACTTGTAAAAAGTATATTCATTTTAGAGTCTTCATCATGCCTCACGATATATCTGTAAGATTCCGTCTCTCTAACCCTTTACCGTTTTGTTTTTAGTGATAAACTGCGCTCATGGATCCTGTGGACATCTTGGTGGACCTGGGCCCGAACGCGACCGAGGACCCTTTGAGAACTCACGATGGCAACGCCGCCACCTTCACCATCGGCACCATCCTCTCCATCATGTGCCTGGTGGGAGTGTCCGGTAACATCTACACCCTGGTTGTCATGTGCCACTCCATGCGATCGGCGGCCTCAATGTACATCTACATCATAAACCTAGCGTTAGCCGACCTGCTGTACCTGCTGACCATCCCTTCCGTCGTCTGTACCCATTTTCTCGGAGGATGGTACTTCGGCAACGCTGGCTGCAAGATCCTCATCAGCATTGATTTCCTGACCATGCACGCGAGCATCTTCACGCTGACGGTGATGAGCACAGAACGCTACTTTGCCGTACTAAAGCCGCTGGATACGGTAAAGCGGTCCAAAAGCTACCGGAAGGCCATAGCGCTCGTGGTGTGGGTCGCGTCTCTCGTGCTAACTCTGCCGATGATTGTCAGCATTGAGCTCATGACGGTGGGCAACAAAACAATGTGCTTGCCCACACTGACGCCGATTTCCTACAAAGTTTACATCACGCTGCTGTTTTGCACAAGTATCGTGGCTCCAGGGCTCATTATTGGCTACCTGTACATCCAGCTGGCGCGGACGTACTGGATTTCTCAGACAGAGACCTTCAAACAGACCAAGAAGCTTCCCAATCAAAAGGTGGGTTTAATGCTGATGTCATGATTTCTGTTGTATTGCAGGGTGAGGCAGGGTGAGGCGACCTGACTCAACCACATTGGCCTTAAAGCCAGGAGTCCACTGCACGATTGTGGTCGTCTGCAACAAAAATGTACGATTGTGGTGAAAATAGTGAGTCGTGGCTAGGTCTGACAGTGAAACAGGCACAACGATGAAACAAAACTGTCCAACAAAAGACGAAAGACGAGCTACGATGTATTTTACAGAGTGAGCCCTCCTGTCGCTGCAAAGTGCGAACGGGACCGTATTGTCTTATTTTGCTTTCTTTTAGTAACTTTTACAAACACAAAAACATCGGTAGCATGTAGTTCTAGCCTAAAGTAGTGGGAACACCTGCCCCACACGGAGTCTAGAGCCTGATAAGTGACGTTTCCAGAGGAGGGGGGCGGGGCAGGGCGGTAAAGTCCGTGGTGTTAGCGCCGCTTTAGGCCCGCAGCAGTTTAACGCAAGATGATTGGACAAGAAAGAACAGAAGAGAATACAGACCAAGCACTGATCTGGGGGCAAACCGCTGCATTTCCAGGGATTGTTGAGCCGATAGATTTACCAAACCAACGCTCGAGCGTGTTAGCATCCTTTTCCTTTTTAGAGCACAGCACTCCCGCAATAGATCACGTCAAGACCCAAAATATTATTCCTCCAGTGCATAATACCTCTACCAATATCCAATATCAGGATGTGTGAAAGTGCAGCGAGAAGTGAAATAAATGCACAAAAGGCAGAGAAAGAGAGGGAGAAAGATAAAGAGAGAGAGAGAGAGAGAGAGAGAGGGAGAGAGGGAGAGGGAGTGAGTGAGTGAGTGAGTGAGTGAGGTCCCTCGATGTAAAGCACTTTGAGAAAAGCACTATATACTGTAAATGTGACCATTTACCATTGATTTTTGAGGCTCACTTTCCCTTGAAAATTGCATTCACATATTAATCCCATCAATTTGTGAGACAAATGTGCAAACAGCACATCATTTAGAACGCTTAATCTCATTTTAATGTCAAATCATCATTCTGATGTGCACCAGCGTCAGTCTGAACGCCAGAATATCATTTAGAATAAATGACCAGTTTGATCTACGTATTATCCCCAGATCAGGGGTGTCCAAGCTCTGGCCAGGGGGCAGAATGTGGCCCTCACTCTCTTTTTTGTTGTCCCACATGCTTCCTGCAACCAAAAGGTGTTCTTTTTACTGTAAAATAACTTCTGCCATCACAGCCTGAACCGCAAACTTTTTGACGTTATTTCATTCATTCATTCTTCCACGCTGTTGTTCCTGTTCAGGGTCCTTATGCCAGTGACTTTGGGCCTTAGGCGGGTACTCGTCGCAGGGTTAACAAGCCTTATTAAATGGTAAATGCAACATCTATAGAGGCTGTACGTTTCACAAGTGTTGTACTTAAAGGTACTGTACCTGTTTTCTTTTTCAAAAGCGCTTTTATATAAACGTTTGAATTATGTTCATGCTTCATAATTTGATGAAAACCATCTCTTTTTGGCCCCAAGAGCCCCTTAGTAGCCTCTAGTGTTTAGTGATAATGAATGATAACAGTCAAATATACAGTGTTTTAGTCCAAATAGATCATACCAAATTCAAAAATGTAAAATTAAATTGTTTTGGTGTTTTTTTCATGAACAAAAATATTTCATTTTAAATGGAACATTTATTGAACCAATGATACACGGACGCTCAGTTCAAACAGTCAAACACAATCCTGCACCTGAAACACGTGGGATACGTCTTTAACCATGTATATTTACTTTTGTTTGTGCTGCTTTCGCTCGGGTTAAGGTCAGACTAAAACTCTATTGTCCACACTGCACTTTGCACAGGGGACGCTGCGAGACAACCGGAACATTCCGTCTTGGTTGATGACAGCACCTCCGTTTGTCACGGTTTTCTCCATTTTGTTCAAATCATTGAAAATACAGATCACTTCTAATACGGAAATCATGTAACTTCCTGTTTTGTATTATTGGAATGTAGAATGGCCCCGCCCCCGGGTTCTGACATTTAACTATGGTTTCTGCTGGTATTTAACTGGATTTAGGGCTCAAATGCACAGCAGGTCTGTGTGCGTATTTGTATTTGAACACGGATCACGTACAGACAGTGTACACAGCCCAGGTCCAGTCAAACAACCGTGTTTACATGGACCCAGTATAAATAGCATGAAAACGCTCCGAATCTAAACGAGACGGGATTAGTTTAAGACATTTTTGATGAGATAAGTAATGGCAGTAGCAGGTTTTAAAGCTTGAACAAAACTAACCAAAGACTAAACTAGGGATGTTCATAATATCTAAACACAAATCAGATCTGATCTAGGACTAAACCAGGTCTAATCACGAACTGTCGACGAGGATTCTAAGCTAACATCAAACAAGGACAAGGTGAAACGAATCCAGACCAAGACTAAAGACTAAACTAGGTACAAACCACGTACAAACCTGGTCAAACCCAATGACCTGGACAATTCAATGACAAACGTACACGTGGGTAGAACTGTGGAGCGCCATCTGGTGGTATAAAACACAAGAACTATACAACATCTTTTTGATCTGTGTTTTGTTCAGGTTCAGGTTCAGAGGGGAGCGTTCTGCAGCACTTCCGCCTTTTCTTCTCCTCCTCTCTCGCTTTGTATATCCTCTCCAGCAGGACGTTTGAGAATAAACATAAAACAGCACAGAACGCCAGTGGAGAGCCAGAATTAAACTAAAAATACAGATCGAGATCAAATAAACATCCAAAAGGAACACATTTAAATGAACCAAGTATGTTTTTCATGAGGGATCCATGTTAGGACGCGGTTACAAGCTTTTCAGTCACTGTTGAGCTCTATTACGTTTTTAAGTTTAAACACGTGCATCTCTATCTCCATGGAGACGCCACAGGTCAGATCTGTGGCCAGTAAGAATGTTACTTTTGAATGATAAAAACACGTAATTTAATATATGCAAGATGTATTTGTCATCAGTTGTGAAAAATCGAGAAATGTTGTATTAAAGCAGGGCTGTCAAACTGATTTGGGCCGCGGGCCGAACATAATGTAAAACATAAAACTATTAAAAATAAAGAAATAAATATCTTTATGTAGCCTACGCTGTTTTGAAGCAATTAATGGATTGATTAAAAAAAGACAAAACGTTTGTTCTCATAAACTGAAATGTATTTAGAAAAACAAGTGTAATTTCAGCAACACTGCTTCAGTTTATGTGCATTACAACTTCAGAGTTGATCTACAGTTCTACAGAGATAAACATTTGACTTTATGACAAAATAAACTTCTCAAGATCTAAAAAACGTTTAAATGTACTAACTAACATGTCCACGTCTGTAGTTCTCTGTACACCTGAACTGACACACCACTAAACTTCTGCTCAAAAGTGCTTAAAGTGCACTTCTCCCTCGGCAGCTCTCACAGCAGTGCAGCAGAGCCCAGTGGGGGAGGGGCGGCCACCGGCGGCATTGTGGGACGCATAGTTTTAACTACGGTTCTATGAATCGATTTAAAAAAAAATATATATATATATTTTTTAAAATATATTTACAGTGAACCCTAGTTTATCGCGGGGGTTACGTTCCAAAACGAACCCGCAATAGGTGAAATCCGTGAAGTAGAAACCTTTGTTTTTTTAGTTATTATACAATGAAATACTCCATAAAACATTGAAGCTCACATGCCGCTCTCACCGGCCTCTCAAACTTCAATTTGGCAAGCGGTTTTCCGTACGTGTACATATTAATCCATAACGTTATTGACACACAGGTAGAGAAGACGCGGAGAGACTGTTTAGCCAATCAGAATGCAGAACACAATGCATGATGCAAATCCGTGAAGCAGCGATACCGTGAAAAGTGAACCGCGATATAGCGAGGGATCACTGTATTTCAATTTGAAAGGTTTGGCGGGCCGGATTAAAACGTCTGGCGGGCCGGATTTGGCCCGTGGGCCTTGTATTTGACACATGTGTTTTAAAGAAACATAAGTTACTTTTTGCAGCTGGTCCGCACACTTCTGCTTGTGAAACTGAACAAATGACCCCAAAAAGTGTGTTGGAAACCATGGTGATTGGAGGTGCACCCACTTTCCGGAACATGCAAATTCAACAGCTAAAAATGTCCCCACGTCCTCCTACCACAAGGACAATGAACGCAAACAACGCGTCACTCAGAAAATATTATTAGTACTTTTAGATGTTCCAAAAATAGGTGAGAACTTTTCTTGCAGCGACAGAAATGTTCATATATCAGCATAAATCAGGTCTCCAGACCTGAGGGCGGCGTATTGAAACACAGATGAGTGCAGAGAGTCTTTGACGGAGCCGCTGACCTTTAATGTGGTTTACAACACTTAAAGAGGGCATTTCATGATAAACCGACTTTAGTGATGTAATAACGCTGTTGGAGCTGGTTCCGCTCCAGGTCGGGACTTTAAATCCGTTTCCCAACAATTTGCTGCAGTCCTTTCCAAGTCTCATCTAACTTGTCCTTGAATCAAAGATAAGATAAGATAAGGAATATCTTATCTTATCTTATCTTTGATTCACATGCATTCATTGTCAGGTGAGTGCATGGCTTTACAACAGCTTTTGGGGGGGGCAAAGTGATGCTGAGGGGACCACCAAAGCACAGCCAATCAGAGCGCTGCTTTCGCCCTCTGCAGACAGCGTGCAGTGTTCTGTTTTTTTTTCACAAAGTTCTGCTTTTACAATATACTCTTTTTAGGGCAAAAGGTTCCCCAGCTCAATTCAGTGTATTCAGGCATGGTAGCACTCGCACCTCACAACGAGAAGGTCATTGCAGCGGTGCTAATTAAGAGTGAAATCATATTACCGGTAAATGTAGGCAATCAGAGGAAATTTTACTTTAGATTAAGATCCTCATAATGAGCAAACTTTCATATTTGCTCATTATGAACGAACAAAAAAGTTAAATGAAAATCTGTATGTAATATAACTTAAGTAAAAGTTATGCTTAAACAGAGTCATTGCTTCACAAAGTGTGGTCACCTTATGCTGTGCGACTTATTTATAACTGTGACTTCAGCCAATTCATAACTGTTGCTATTGTTTATCTGTCAATTTGGCCAGCAAAGCGCCAGAGTTAAATATAGTTCTGCAGACGTCAGAGTGTGACCACAATGCAAGGAAACTGTTATTAATGCTGCTCGTAAAAAAATAATCCACAAACACCAGAGGAGATATTACACGGGACATTCATACGCACATGGGTGTTTGCGTTTGGGGCTTGAAGAAAGAAAAGAAAAGACGGTCGGCCTAATGTTCATGATTTTACTTTCTGTTTGGACATGAGCAGCAGATGTGGCATGTACAGGTGATACCATAACTGTTACCTAGCAACCACACTGGCAGCAAGTGCCAGAAATGGCTGTTTTACAAATAAATATGACATTGCCTTCATTTTCTTAAATTAATGTTAAAAATGTGTTCCTTTTGTGGCAGAGCAAGGGTCAGCGAGTTCAAGGCGACATTCACTTGACCCACAAGCTCCAATGTATTAACCACACCCTCCTGGATTAGATTAGGGCCAGGGAAACGGATGAGAGACCATGAGACTTAGATGTAGAAAATGTACATTATGTACATTAGTTCAGGATAAACAACAAAACATTACATTTCCATTAATAAAATTCAGTAAACTACCTTTTCATTTTCACTCTTTTAAAACAATAAAACCATTTGACATTATTCAATTCAATAACACCTGAAAACCGTAGGCCCAAATGCTGTCCTGCCAGAGTTGGCGCTGGTCCGTGCAGTAACTGGGCCCTGGGACAGTCCAATACGGCCGGAGGTCCTGTGGATGTGCCAGAACCCGAGGACTCTGTGTCCACACCAAAACCACAGACTTTAACTGACCAGTGGAGAGACCAGTGGTTCTGAACCTTTATGGAGGTACTGAACCAGTTTCATAAGCGCATTCACCGAACCCTTCTTAGGGATCATCTCAAAATGGGTTGAAGCTGAAAAGACGTAATTTTTTTCGTCTCTCTCTGGACCCGCTCCCCCCCCTCAAAAGACTTAAGACTGGCTTCACATAAAATGTTACGCGTTGATAAAATGATAGTAGCTTGATAGACCTGCTCACCTCTAGTGAACATCTCTGAACATCCTTTGGTATGTTAATCAGTAGAAGTTATGAACTTCACCTATTGCGCATGTTTGTTTACTCAATCCACATGGTCCACGGCGCGCCGTGGCCAGTGCGGGGAGCGGGGCGGGTGCTCCCTCGCACAGGCCACTGCGCGCCGTGATCACAACGCACCGTGCGCACGGGCCGCGGTGCGCGCAGTGGGCCACTGTGCGCGCATGGGCCGCGGTGCGCCGTGCTCCCCCCGTACGCACTCCCCGTGCTCCGCGCCGCAATGAATATTTACTGCAAATCAGGGCTGTTGCCTTTCAGAGACCAGGTCAGAAATGCACCTTCACCTCGGCAAGTGCCACTCTCATGTCATTTTCACAACAAAGTCTGTTCTTTTTCTTCATTTTTATGTACCGCATCCTCGAAGATATTATATTATAATTTAGTTGTTATAGAAAAGGACAAGGGAAATGGCCCCAGAGGCTGACCTTTTGGTCCTTTTGGGGCCATGCTGGTGCCGTGTCTTAGCCCAGATATAAGGGCATTGATTCAGGCTAGTCTCTGGGGGCTCTGGCCTGGTCCTTTTGGCCCTTTTGGGGCCAGGCTGGTGACAGGTCTTATCCCAAAAGGTTTTTTGATACAGGTTAGACTCTGGGCGATTTCCCTGGTCCCTTTGGCCCTTTTAGACAGTCCCTCATCTGCCTGAAGAGTGGGTCCAGCTCGCCTCCGACGGTCCCTCATCTGCCTGAAGAGTGGGTCCAGCTCGCCTCCGACGGTCCCTCATCTGCCTGAAGAGTGGGTCCAGTTCGCCTCAGTCGGTCCCTCATCTGCCTGAAGAGTGAGTCCAGCTCGACTCAGACGGTCCCTCATCTGCCTGAAGAGTGGGTCCAGCTCCAGTCTCCCTCGTGTCCGTCTGTCCGTCTGTGAGAGTCGGATCTCTCCTTCACTGGAACTCCTCCAGGTTTCTACGCTTTTTTCCCAAAGAGGTTTTTTTGTAGTTTTTCCTGGCCGAGAAGGAGAGTCTAAGGACAGAGGACCCTGGGACATCGTCCCTCGCCACCACAGACATTGTCTGACTCCATCGCCACCACAGACATTGTTGATTCATTTCTCCCTGTGGCCCTCAGAGGCAACTGTTGTTGTGATTTTGGGCCTTACAAAAATAAATTGATTTGATTTGATTTAGGTGCAGCTGGCACCAAGGCTTTGCCCAGAAAGGTGGTCTTTGATTCAATCTAAAATATTATGAAAGAAATCACAGGACGTACATGACGACAGTCACTAGTCGATTACTGAGCGCACCAAATTCCCTGCAGCACAGACAGGCCAAGCGGGGCGTGTCACGAATCATATGAGTCGGACGTGTGTCTTGACCTCTGCTGAACCGCTAAGATTGACTCACCGAACCCCAGGGGTTCGATCGATCCCAGATTAAGAACCACTGCTTTAGACAAAAGAGGATTTGTAGGGAGGTAAGGAAGGAGTTTCCAATCCTATAAAATATATTTTTGGAGAAATATTACCCGATATGCATGTTCAGAACCATGCGAAACAAGAAGAGGACAGATACAAAGCAGATACATACTTCTACACTGAGGACAAGCCAGAGGAGAAGGGACCGTCATCAAAGTCAGCATTAGAAGCTTAAAATCACACAAAACCTTGTTTCATGTTCAGTGCAGCACGATTGCCGCTCACAGGGAGTTTCAGACACTTCCATGTTTCAGCTGTGACATTATGTTTAACCTGTATGCTAATCACCAATGCTAATCATTTATTAGCATTTTCTACATACCTCGCTACAACAAAGCCACATTCGCCTTTTCAAATGCTTTTGGACGATGTCATTTGTGGTATAAATGTCAGAACCACAGCTGACAGTAAAGATTAGATCTGTCCTGACATTTGAGCAGTTTATGCAGAGTTTACATTAGTCTATATTAGTTTATATTAGTTTATATTAGTTTACATTAGTTTATATTAGTTTATATTAGTTTACATTAGTTTATATTAGTTTACATTAGTTTACATTATCTTACATTAGTCTATATTAGTTTACATTAGTTTACATTAGTCTATATTAGTTTACATTAGTTTATATTAGTCTATATTAGTTTACATTAGTTTATATTAGTTTATATTAGTTTACATTAGTTTATATTAGTTTACATTATCTTACATTAGTTTACATTAGTTTATTTTAGTTTACATTAGTTTATATTAGTTTACATTAGTTTATATTAGTTTATATTAGTTTATATTAGTTTACATTAGTTTACATTAGTTTATATTAGTTTACATTAGTTTACATTAGTTTATATTAGTTTACATTAGTTTACATTAGTTTATATTAGTTTATATTAGTTTACATTAGTTTATATTAGTTTACATTAGTTTACATTAGTTTACATTAGTTTACATTAGTTTATATTAGTTTACATTAGTCTATATTAGTTTACATTAGTTTACATTAGTTTACATTAGTTTATATTAGTTTATATAAGATAAGATAAGATAATCCTTTATTGTCCCACATGGGGAAATTTCATTGGTGCAACGCAGGTAGATACAGAGGTAGATCCAGAAGAACAGATCACTTATAGGAAGTCTGAAAAACACTTTCAGTAGAAGATCTCCTATAAATAAATAAAATTAGTTTACATTAGTTTATGTTAGTTTATATTAGTTTATATTAGTTTACATTAGTTTATATTAGTTCACATTAGTTTATATTAGTTTATATTAGTTTACATTAGTTTATATTAGTTCACATTAGTTTATATTAGTTTACATTAGTTTACATTAGTTTATGTTAGTTTATATTAGTTCACATTAGTTTATATTAGTTTATATTAGTTTACATTAGTTTATGTTAGTTTATATTAGTTCACATTAGTTTATATTAGTTTACATTAGTTTACATTAGTTTATGTTAGTTTATATTAGTTCACATTAGTTTATATTAGTTTATATTAGTTTACATTAGTTTATGTTAGTTTATATTAGTTCACATGACCAGGATGGCTGCTGGCGGCACAGATCACATGTGTAAGGGTGTAAGGGAGTAATCTCTCTCCTTTCTTTGTTTTAAAGTTTCACAAATGAAAATCTAAAGGAGATATTCACTTGTGCTTGTATTAATAGCTTCTGAAAATGTTACATTTTATATGATTATTAGCATGCGTTGACAAGCAATTGTTAGTGTGAGTTATGCTCCTCTAGGATATAACTATAAACCAGCCTATTATGCACATGTATCATACAGACGCAGCATATTTTGACAAATATAAATATAAAATAAGATAATCCTTTTCTGTCTCTCATGGGAGACAGCGGGCCACAGAAATAGCATCACCGACAATGTGAGCACATTGGAACATTCAAACACGAGCGATACAACAGGGGCCTGTCAGTCACTGTATCATCTGCAGTCTTATCTTCTGTTTTAATTGCAGATTCCCTAAAGTCTCTGCACATCTTCACTGCAAACCCTCCAGCTGTGGGAATATTTGTTCATTCACATCCTCAGGCTGTGTGCAGTTTGGTCTGCACATTCCCAAAGCCTCAGCCTATATGTCGAGTTAACCTCCCTCATGACTTTAAAACCAGATTGTATACATAACAGAGCTCCCACATGCAAAACTAGATATATTGATTATTTATTATTCAGGCAAGACAGATTTAGTTGTAGAGCACAATTCATGCACAAGGCAATTCAAAGTGCTTCACACAAGAAGAAGAAAATGCATTAAAATCACAAAGACATGACAGAAATCACAAAACCGTCATTCCTTCAATTTAACAATTTAAGAGAGCATATTCTGCAGGTTGTGGAATATTTACCTTGAAATATGAATCATTTAGAGTTGATATTACAGCGTGACTCACTGGGACAGTTTTGGACCTCACATTGAGTGCAGGGAGCTCATGTTGAGTGACCACAGCGTCTCTTTTATGTGTCTGTGGTTCCCTCTTGTCCAGGTCCTGTACCTGATCTTCACCATCGTGCTGCTCTTCTGGGCCTGCTTCCTGCCCTTCTGGGTGTGGCAGCTCCTCGGTCAATTCCACCCGTCGCTGTCCCTCTCCAACCGGGCCAAACGCAACATCAACTACCTGACCACCTGCCTCACCTACTCCAACTCCTGCATCAACCCCTTCCTCTACACGCTGCTCACCAAGAACTACAAGGAGTACCTGCGCAAGCACAAGCGCACGTGGTCGGCCGGCAGCTACTTCAGCCGGCGAGGACGCTTCCAGAGGTCGCCGCGGAGGTCGCCGTCGGCCAGCAGCCAGCAGTGCACGGAGAGCTTCATGCTGACGCGCACGGCCTCGCTGCGCATCCACAACAACAGCCTGTGAGGTGAGAGTGGACGGTTATTGTGGTCAGTTTGGCGCGCTTTGTTGAAATGTGTGGTCATCGTTTCGGTGGCAGGTCAAAGAGCAGCAGGAGGTCGGAAACTTTACTGAAAACACTTTTTAGACTAAGAGAAAACAGGAAAATGTACTAATAATGAACAGAAAATCATCTTTCACTAATCAATGCACACACTCACACACACACACACACACTCACACACACACACACAAACACACACACACACACACACTCACACACACACACACAAACACACACACACACACTCACACACACACACACACACACACTCACACACACACACACACACACACACACACTCACACACACACACACACACACTCACACACACACACACACACACACACAGAGTGTTCCCTCAGACAGAAACCTTGTTCATCTCTTTTGTTACAGTTTTACCATGAATATAAACCACAGTATTATCAGCATACATTATCATTTTAGCATTGTCATTAATATATCATGTAAACAGCCGGGGGCAGAGGACAGAGCCTTGTGGCACACCCATGCTGCAAGATCTTAAGGGAGATACACAGTTGTTCATAGCTACACATTGCTGCCTGTAACTGAGGGAAGAGTGAATGGAATTTTTTATTTTTTCATGGTGAAAAATCGGATAGTTTTCTAATGAGTTACTCGTGGTTAACTTGATTGAAAAAAGACCCCCCTACAACACCTGCTCCACCCAGACTAGATAGGATGTCTTCTAATCGTTGTTGAATAAACACTAAGATCAGATTTGCACCACTGTAACACAATGAGTCAGTTCACACTTTGTGCAAAACAACACACACAGTGATTTACAACACTGAACACACTTGTATGTATTTAGACACAGAAGTTTATCAAGATGTCACTTCATTGCAATTCTAAAGCACTGACTGTCAAATGATCACACCCATGTGCCAAATGACCACACCCATGTGCCAAATGTCCACACCCATGTGCCAAATGACCACACCCGTGTGCCAAATGACCACACCCATGTGCCAAATGACCACACCCACACCCATGTGCCAAATGACCACACCCATGTGCCAATCCATTGAACACTGTCATTAGGCGCACAAACACAAGATCCCTTAATTGTAGACGCACCAATCAGGTTTAAGCACTATAAAAATGCAGCAAGTGAGTTCAGCAAACTGAACCAAAATGGAAGGAAGAGGAAGAGTGATGAGAAGGAGGAAGAGGAGAAGAAGAGGAAGAGGAAGAAAAAGAGGAGGAGGAGGGGGAGGAGTTTGGGGGGTTCTTTTTTTGTACTGGATAAAATGTAATGTTCATGAAAACTGAGGGGGGGGGGGGGGGGGGGTTCTCGCCATGTTGGCTTGAGTATTTGGAAAAAAATCAATGACACAGTCAACAGCATGAGTCTTGTGTGTGGTATCCACAGTATTGCATACGGGTGTGTGTAGTGTTCACTGTGTGTGTTGTTTTGCAAAGTGTGAGCAGACATTGTGTTTCCAGTTGTGCAAATCTGAGCCATGTTTTGCAAATTCACTGTGAACTTCACCCATACGACTCTGTGCAGCAGTGTGTAACTGGTGTGTATCTGTGTGTAACTGGTGTGTAACTGTGTGTAACTGGTGTGTAACTGGTGTGTAACTGGTGTGTAACTGTGTGTAACTGGTGTGTAACTGTGTGTAACTGGTGTGTAACTGTGTGTAACTGTGTGTAACTGTGTGTAACTGTGTGTAACTGGTGTGTAACTGTGTGTAACTGGTGTGTAACTGTGTGTAACTGGTGTGTAACTGTGTGTAACTGGTGTGTAACTGTGTGTAACTGGTGTGTAACTGGTGTGTAACTGTGTGTATCTGTGTGTAACTGGTGTGTAACTGTGTGTAACTGGTGTGTAACTGGTGTGTAACTGGTGTGTAACTGTGTGTAACTGGTGTGTAACTGTGTGTAACTGGTGTGTAACTGTGTGTAACTGTGTGTAACTGTGTGTAACTGTGTGTAACTGGTGTGTAACTGTGTGTAACTGGTGTGTAACTGTGTGTAACTGGTGTGTAACTGGTGTGTAACTGGTGTGTAACTGTGTGTAACTGGTGTGTAACTGTGTGTAACTGGTGTGTAACTGTGTGTAACTGTGTGTAACTGTGTGTAACTGTGTGTAACTGGTGTGTAACTGTGTGTAACTGGTGTGTAACTGTGTGTAACTGGTGTGTAACTGGTGTGTAACTGGTGTGTAACTGTGTGTAACTGGTGTGTAACTGTGTGTAACTGGTGTGTAACTGTGTGTAACTGTGTGTAACTGTGTGTAACTGTGTGTAACTGTGTGTAACTGGTGTGTAACTGTGTGTAACTGGTGTGTAACTGTGTGTAACTGGTGTGTAACTGGTGTGTAACTGTGTGTAACTGGTGTGTAACTGTGTGTAACTGTGTGTAACTGTGTGTAACTGGTGTGTAACTGTGTGTAACTGTGTGTAACTGGTGTGTAACTGTGTGTAACTGTGTGTAACTGTGTGTAACTGGTGTGTAACTGTGTGTAACTGTGTGTAACTGGTGTGTAACTGTGTGTAACTGGTGTGTAACTGTGTGTAACTGGTGTGTAACTGTGTGTAACTGTGTGTAACTGGTGTGTAACTGTGTGTAACTGTGTGTAACTGTGTGTAACTGGTGTGTAACTGTGTGTAACTGTGTGTAACTGGTGTGTAACTGGTGTGTAACTGTGTGTAACTGGTGTGTAACTGTGTGTAACTGTGTGTAACTGGTGTGTAACCGTGTGTAACTGTGTGTAACTGGTGTGTAACTGTGTGTAACTGGTGTGTAACTGTGTGTAACTGTGTGTAACTGGTGTGTAACTGTGTGTAACTGTGTGTAACTGGTGTGTAACTGTGTGTAACTGTGTGTAACTGTGTGTAACTGGTGTGTAACTGTGTGTAACTGGTGTGTAACTGTGTGTAACTGGTGTGTAACTGTGTGTAACTGTGTGTAACTGGTGTGTAACTGTGTGTAACTGGTGTGTAACTGTGTGTAACTGGTGTGTAACTGTGTATAACTGTGTGTAACTGTGTGTAACTGGTGTGTAACTGTGTGTAACTGTGTGTAACTGGTGTGTAACTGTGTGTAACTGGTGTGTAACTGGTGTGTAACTGTGTGTAACTGGTGTGTAACTGTGTGTAACTGGTGTGTAACTGGTGTGTAACTGTGTGTAACTGGTGTGTAACTGGTGTGTAACTGGTGTGTAACTGTGTAACTGTGTGTAACTGGTGTGTAACTGCGTGTAACTGTGTGTAACTGGTGTGTAACTGTGTGTAACTGGTGTGTAACTGTGTGTAACTGTGTGTAACTGGTGTGTAACTGGTGTGTAACTGTGTGTAACTGGTGTGTAACTGTGTGTAACTGGTGTGTAACTGGTGTGTAACTGTGTGTAACTGTGTGTAACTGTGTGTAACTGGTGTGTAACTGATGTGTCACTGGTGTGTCACTGGTGTGTAACTGGTGTGTCACTGGTGTGTAACTTGTGTGTCACTGGTGTGTAACTGTGTGCAGCAGTGTGTAACTGGTGTGTCACTGATGTGTCACTGGTGTGTCACTGGTGTGTCACTGGTGTGTCACTGGTGTGTATCTGGTGTGTAACTGGTGTGTCACTGGTGTGTCACTGGTGTGTAACTGGTGTGTCACTGGTGTGTGACTGGTGTGTCACTGGTGTGTAACTGTGTGTAACTGTGTGCAGCAGTGTGTAACTGGTGTGTAACTGGTGTGTCACTGGTGTGTCACTGGTGTGTCACTGGTGTGTCACTGGTGTGTATCTGGTGTGTAACTGGTGTGTCACTGGTGTGTCACTGGTGTGTAACTGGTGTGTCACTGGTGTGTGACTGGTGTGTCACTGGTGTGTCACTGGTGTGTAACTGGTGTGTAACTGATGTGTAACTGTGTGTAACTGGTGTGTAACTGGTGTGTAACTGTGTGTAACTGTGTGTAACTGGTGTGTAACAGGTGCAAACATAGTTAAGTCATATGCAACGTGTGTGTTTCATAAGGTAAAAGAATATGGTTTTGATAAGTTAGTGTATAGTTTTTACAAGAGTGTTTCATTTTGCAAAGGAGCTAAGGTGTTTTGCTAATTGGGTTTGTGGTTGTGCTAATTGTGTGTAGGATTTTGCTAAATAAAACAAAACCATCAAAATTGTGTTTATTCAATCGTAAAAAACTGTAAGTAGCAATCTCAGTTGAGAATCTTTTCCTGACGGTAAAGCTGGTGCTGCAGTGGCTGCTCTGCTGCCACTTTCTGAAAGATTTTCAAGATTGTGGTTAGGATGCTACTCGGTTGAAAGTTTGAGACCAGGAGCTTGTCTCTTGCCTTGAATATTGGCATGAATACTGCTTTTTTTTTAAAAACATTGGAATTTTTTTTTAGAAAAAGCTTCAGTTATTTCATCTGGACTCAGTTAAATTAGATGTTTCGACTCTCATCCAAGAGTCATTGTCAATAAGAGAATTTAGGTCACATCAGCACAGAAGAAATACAAGTTCAGGACCTCAGAGTGCCGTGCATCTGCATCTTGAAGCCTCTAATCACTCGTTTGAAGACGGTGAGGTGAAGATTTGAAGCAGGAGAAAAGATGGTTTGAAAGAGGAGTCAAGGAAGCTATTTTTGTTAAAAAAAAGAAAGACCTTCTTAAACAGAAATGGAGGACTGAGATCCAATCTTCCTGGTATCTACAATGGTATATTGAACCCCTGGAGAGGTAGAGGACCAGTACCAGGACATTTAGATGCTAATCAGGTCCTCAGGGTGAGCCAGGGTCTCACAAAGACAAAGGGGAGACTAATAGCCCATTAAAGGGTTGAATAGGCTCGGTAGATACAAAGAGGGTAAGTTTCTGTTGAAATAAACAACTCTTTCCTCTTCAGGAAGGCTCCTCCCAATGGGCTGGACTTACCACAGAATAGTATAAATATTGGAGTTCTCGACTTAAATTCTTTTATTGACAACGACTCTTGGATGAGAGTCGAAACGTCTATTTTTTCTAACTGAGTCCAGATGAAACAACTGAAGCTTTTTTTACAATGGAACACGCCTGGACGAATGAGGGATTACACCCACATTGGAAAAAATCACTCATTTATTGACTAAAAATGTCTTTTGTCAATACTGGAGTTAAAGTCTCTTTCTACTCTTTTAAAAAATAGTGTCAATTCCAAATATATCCTTTGTTTAACTACCATACATAACCGGATATTACTTTGAAGACAGATCAGATGATTTGGAGGGCCTGATCTGGCCCGCAGGCCTTAAGTTGGCCTCGCCAGGTCCAGTCACTGACAGTGTTATCATCTTCAGCTCCGACCCCGTTATATTCCTATGAGGTTTTTGCTGAGTTCACTGTCCGTCAAAATGTATGGAGTTATGTAGCAACAGAAAAAGAGTTAATAATATGTTCAAAATATGTTTTATGTCGCCAATCTTTGCTGCAGCGAACCCTTGAGCTTCACGATGAAGTCTCCTGAAATGCTTTTCACTTCTCTCCTGAGCCATCAGAGCAAAGGGGGCTGAAGAATATATGTTATGAAGAATATAATATATAAAACATGTTTAACTGGACTTGGACTATTTGAGCCACAAGAAGCTGAATAACACTTCGCTAATAATTCATGTAAATAGATATTACTGTTTGAAACTACCATTCTGATTGTGTTGTATATTGTACTTAAATCACCTTTATTCCACACATTTTGTCTTGCATACTTTGTATATACTTTTATCATTATCATTATTATTTGTATTATTATTATTAATATACATTGTTTTATGTGACACCTTAGAGCTGAAGCAAGGTCCTAGTTTATGAATTGTTCACTGACAATAAAATAAAACTGATCAAACTGAAACTAAATAAAACTGCATCGTTCCATATTAAGTCTGAGATGTTTGTGACGCCGTCTGTGTGTAAATAATCTATGATGTAAATAATGGAAATGAAAAAAGAATGAGATGTGGAGGGCACAGCTCTGTGTTTCTGTCTCAGAGCTAATGCTAACGCTAACGTCCAAGGCTTTCAATCTCTGCCAACCAATCACTCACCACCAAACTCAACAACAGAATGAGCTGATGGTAAATAATTGTAATCAGCATTCAAACTATTTTACATGTTTACCATAGTAGTTATTATATTAGTGACAAATGCATTTACTTGTTAAAGAGGTACGTTTGTTTTGTGACATTATCTTACTGTAGACATTTGGAGCCCCGCCATTTCCGCACTTGCCTTTTTGACTGCACCACATTTTAACCTTGGATTTTATGTACAGATTTCATTGGCCTCATAAGCACAGTGAATGTGACCGACAAGGAAATGGCGAACATGGGAAACAATGACAAAGCCATGCTACGATGAGAATATGGATTCTGAGATAACATGATAGTGTGAGTTTAATGTTCGGGACAAAGGCAAAGTTTGTTTTCTTCTTGTGTAATTAGCGAGATGCTCTTGGCTTTGAAAAAAAAATAAAAAAAGCAGACATCCTGTAGGGCCAAAGGTTTAAGAGCCACGTATTTTCCATGTTTGTTTTTATGGGCTGTTCATTTTTGTTTTGAAAATGTACTCTTTTGAGCTTTCCACGTGACATCATGACACTGTTCCCGTATCAGAATCTGGAGTTGTATTTAGCTTCATTCAAGTTTATGTTGTGAATCCTGTTTAGTGAGTCCTCTCCCTGAGCTCCATAAAAACACTGGGTTCAAAGTTCCCAGATGTTGATGTCATCATAGAGCTCCAGAGGTCTGTGTCGGTTTGTCAAAAGTATAAAAGTACTCGATATCAAAACTAGGACTAAATCCATCCATCCGTCTTCTTCTGCTTAATCCGGGGCCGGGTCGCTGGGTCAGCAGTCGAAGCAGGGACTCCCAGACTTCCCACTTCCCAGAAACTTCCTCCAACTCTCCGGGGGGATCCCGAGGCGTTCAGAATCAGAATCAGAATCAGAAACGGAATCAGAATCAGAATCAGAATCAGAATAGGGTTTATTGCCATTTGTCATGAACAAACAGACATAGGAACTTGTCCTGGTGATTTGGTGCAACACAAACAACAGGAACATTGAACACTGAGTACTAAACGGCATGATATGTACATAATGAAATATAAAGTAATGTAGTGCATTAGGAAGTGACTGGCTTAGGCAGTGTTCATGAGTCCAACAGCAGAGAGAAAGAAACTGTTCTTGTGACGGGCGGATGGACGGTAGCCTCCTGCCTGAGGGGAGTGGCCTCCTGCCTGACGGGAGTGGCCTCCTGCCTGAGGGGAGTGGCCTCCTGCCTGATGGGAGTGGCATCCTGTCTAAGGGGAGTGGCCTCGTGCCTGAGGGGAGTGGCTAAAATAGTCCGTAATATTCCCAGGCCAGCCAAGAGACATAGTCGTCCAGCGTGTCTTGGGTCTTCCACTGGGTCTCTTCCCAGTGGGATATGCCCGAAACACCTCCCCACCCACCCGGAGAGGACAGGACTCCCCACCCACCCGGAGAGGACAGGACTCCCCACCCACCCGGAGAGGACAGGACTCCCCACCCACCCGGAGAGGACAGGACTCCCCACCCACCCGGAGAGGACAGGACTCCCCACCCACCCGGAGAGGGCAAGGACTCCCCACCCACCCAGAGAGGACAGTACTCCCCACCCACCCGGAGAGGACAAGCCACCTTTTTGCGGTTGAGAACCATGGCCTCAGCTTTGGAGGTGCTGATTCTCTAGTCGAGTGGTTAAGGCACAGCACATATACCAGGCTCAAGTTGCAGCCGGCCGCAGTGTTGTGAGTTCAAATCCCGACTCTGACAAATTACTGCATGTCCTCCCTTCTCTCATCCCCCATTTCACCCCTTTCCTGTCTAATAAAGCCTACAGGCTAAACGAAGCTTGAGCTTTATTAGAACTAGTATAAGACCACATAGGAGCATAATTAAAAACTACTTTCATTTTGTGTTGAAAAGGACTTTTGTCAAAGGAGCAACGCTCAGATTAAAATCTCACTTGAATAGCAGATCTTCAGACAGGGCAGTGGCTCCAGTTGAGGAATGATGGTATCAGGCTGAGAGGTATCAATTTCAGTCTAGATTTACCAGGCTTCCCAGTCTTCCCACGATTCAACAGATGGTCCATGCAGTCCTTAGATGGGCACTTCTGTTACTATCTTTCCTTGAACGCTCTCCTCCATCCTGATCGCTGGTCTCCACAGATGGAACTGATTAGTGCCTCTCTGAAAACACGTTCCTTTAGAGATTCTGCAGCAGAGTAAACAGCGACATATGGGCTGTTTATTTATGGAAGTGGGTGAAGCCGGTGCAGCATCAGCGATAATAAATATTGGATATACCACGGGAAATTCAATGAGCCTGAAGCTACAGACACATGTAGTTTGTGAAACACTTTGGTTTGGGCTGCACGATGTTGGCAATTATAGCTATAAGTGATATGACTGTTAGTGCTGCAATATCAAAATTATCGAGCTATTTGAATATATTTAGTTTTGTTGTTTCTAGTTTTTGCTCATTCTTTTAAGACCAAGTATCACCAAAAAATATGCAACTGGGACTAAACCGACCACTGCTCCTCACAGGTCGTCCCATTGAAGGATGGGTCAAATGCAGAGGACAAATTCCCTTGGAAGAATATAAAGTGCACCTCAAAATGATGTATGACGCGTGACTTGTCAAAAAGAGAACTAAGCCAGTTTAGTTCCAGGTTTAGCCCCAGTTTAGTCACAATTTTGATATGGTGTTTTTGCAAGTGGGAAATAAATGAGGACTAAACTGAATCCAACCCAAAACTACACCAGGACCAAATGATCAGGTTCAAACAAGACTGTGTCAAAAACCGGACTGCACGAGGAAAAGTAATGAATCAAGCCAAACGGGGGAAAAAAGAAAGAAGATTTCTCGTGGAGGGCCCGCCCCCTGTCTCCATAGAAATAGATGTGATAAGATAACCTTTATTCGTCCCTCAATGGGGAAATTCCAGTGTTGCAACACATATTAGGTCTCCATAGATCTGTTTTGCTTCTGTGTTGAAGTGACACCGCTCACAGCTAGAACCCTCATTTTATTCTATTCCCAGAACATGGTTTAAACCAGGACTGAACATGGTCTAAACCAGGACTGAACATGGTCTAAACCAGGACTGAACATGGTCTAAACCAGGACTACATGTAAATTCATGTCACTTTACTGGTTATAACATTTTTGTTGAACTGACTTTCAGCACCAGAACCTCCACTCATACCTGCGCCTCCCTTCGCATCTTTATGAAAGTGAATTAGTTTGATTTCCCAACAGCATTTTTCTTTCCGTACAAGCAATATCCTCAAACTCTTCTTGTCTTCTTAAAGCTGACACAGCCGTCCTCCCACATGAAGGCGATGGAACACAGGTCGTCCAGGACACTTTGATTTGACGTCGCTGTCCAGAAGTTGGAACCTGGATACTCTCTGTTGGATTAGATGTTCTTTTCCAATGCCGTAGCCGTTGAAATCAGTTTCAAAATCTCCAACATCTAGATTAATGTTGTCTGAGAAACGTCTGATGAGGTTGAGTTTGTAGAATGTAGAGATGTGAAAGATGTGGAGAGAGTTTTTAGTCCGGTGAAGGTCCGGGAAGTCGCAAGTCTGCAGAGAGAATCCACGAGGAGTCTCTTTACCCCGGACACTGCAGCGGTGTGGAGCGTGTTCCGGGTCACATCATCGTTCAACCCAAACCACACGAGAATTAATACCGAGTGATTGACGCACTTGTTGCCATGACATCAGGCTTCAGGGTGGACGCTTCACACGCTCGGTATATGAACTGTCACTCGTGAATAAACACTCGTGGTTTGTGTGGCAGAGGAAAGCGCTCTGAGTGGCGCATCCTCAGACAAAGCTTTACTGCGTGGACAGAGGCAGGAGGAGACGCAGGTTCCAGGCAGGAGGAGATGTAGGTTCCAGGCAGGAGGAGACGCAGGTTCCGGGCAGGAGGAGACGCAGGTTCCGGGCAGGAGGAGATGCAGGTTCCAGGCAGGAGGAGATGCAGGTTCCAGGCAGGAGGAGACGCAAGTTCCAGGCAGAAGGAGACGCGGGTTCCAGGCAGGAGGAGATGTAGGTTCCGGGCAGGAGGAGACGCAGGTTCCGGGCAGGAGGAGACGCAGGTTCCGGGCAGGAGGAGACGCAGGTTCCGGGCAGGAGGAGATGTAGGTTCCGGGCAGGAGGAGACGCAGGTTCCGGGCAGGAGGAGACGCAGGTTCCGGGCAGGAGGAGACGCAGGTTCCGGGCAGGAGGAGATGCGGGTTCCGGGCAGGAGGAGACGCGGGTTCCGGGCAGGAGGAGACGCGGGTTCCGGACTACTTAGCAAACAGGTAACAATCCCTTCACCAAAAAACGTACATACGAGACCTTTAATTACCTCTTTTTGCACTCCTCTTTGTTTTATCCCCTTCTTAATATAAAAAAAAACCTCACAGCTCTTTTTCCAGAGTGGTTCATGGGCTTAATTCATGCTTTTAACGCTCATAATCTCACAAAACTTGAGAGCTCTGATAATGATTTCTCACTTAGTTTCAAAGTGCACAGAACGTCAGCCCAAACATCGTGTCCTCGACCTTTGGCACAAACACTTCACCGAACACGGCCCGCTGAATCGTTCCTCGCACGCGCTCGGTTAAATATGCTAAGTGCGGCTAATGCAGGCTATTTATGCAGATGTGTCTGTCACAACTTGGAACTAGGACATTTCCACAGTGAGTTTGTATCATTTTCATCTGCGCTTGTTGTTTTTTTCTGAATTATTCCACTTTATTTTCTTTCTTTTTTTAAGTTATGTTTTTTATTGAAAGAATAAACACAGACCAATCAAAACTTGTGTGTAAATAAAGTTATAGTCCAGTAACATTGTCAAAAAAGAAAAAAAAAGAGAAAGAAGAAGAGAAAAAAAAGAGAGAGAAAAAGAGAGAAAAAAAAAAAAAAAAAAAAAAGAAAGTGCGGAGTGGGCGAACTAGAGAAAATACAAAGTGTGTATTGTTTGAGATGACCGTTTTTAGAATAATGCATCCAAATGAAAATAAAATACAAGGTTAAAGCACCTGATCCATAACTTGAGTCCCATTTGGTCCAGTTTATGTTGAATTTGTTCATTTCCGAGTTCAGTCCACATGTGATTTTTTTCCATTTTCCATATGTCCAGTATGATTTCCGTCCAGTCCTTTATTGTTGGAGCAGTTTGTGTCATCCATTTTTTTGTGATGGCCTT
>NW_027315835.1:27576063-27581063 GCF_026437365.1 Eucyclogobius newberryi
AAGACTGCTCCTATCTTATTAAAGGTCGAATGGACGATTTTTTTCAGCAAATTTTGTATCATATTTCCTCGTGGTGTGGATAAATCATTTGTCCTGCCACGTATCAATCATAAAACGCACCTATCGTTCACCTGCAGCTGCGTCAGGCTCGTTCCCACGTTTCCACGTGTCTAAGCGCATGGATCTATCATAATATAGTTCCCTCAGTGTACGGGGCAAAATGAAGACGGAGAAAGACAGTTCGAGCTGACGCAGAAGTGGACAGAAATCTACTGGAGACGAGAGATGTGATGCGCTCCGTCGCGCTAATAAACAAACGTACATGTGTGTTGTATCAGTCCACACAGGGGCGTGGCATGTGCACTTCCACCTGCGTTCTCAAATCGCCGAAAAATCGTCCATTGCGCTTTTAAGTCAGAGAGGGAGGGACAAGGCCAGTCAAGTTTATTTGTGTCGCACATTTCATACACAAGGTAATTTAAAGTGCTTCACAACAGAAAAAATGAATTAAAATCACAGACATGACAGAAATCACAAAACAGTTTGAGACATAAAAGAGAAAAGTGCATAGAAAAATCCTATCAGTCATAAACACAGCTAAACAAAACTGTTTTCAGCTTGAACATTGTCCGAGTTGAAGCCTGTCTCACATCTTCAGGAAGAATGTTCCAGATTTTAGCTTCATAAAACTGAAACACAGATTCACCATGTTTTGTCCTGACTCTGGCACCAGCAGGAGGCCGGTCCATGTTTAGTCCTGACTCTGGCACCAGCAGGAGGCCGGTCCATGTTTTGTCCTGACTCTGGCACCAGCAGGAGGCCGGTCCATGTTTAGTCCTGACTCTGGCACCAGCAGGAGGCCGGTCCATGTTTAGTCCTGACTTTGGCACCAGCAGGAGGCCGGTCCATGTTTAGTCCTGACTCTGGCACCAGCAGGAGGCCGGTCCATGTTTAGTCCTGACTCTGGCACCAGCAGGAGGCCGGTTCATGTTTAGTCCTGACTCTGGCACCAGCAGGAGGCCGGTCCATGTTTAGTCCTGACTTTGGCACCAGCAGGAGGCCGGTCCATGTTTAGTCCTGACTCTGGCACCAGCAGGAGGCCGGTCCATGTTTAGTCCTGACTCTGGCACCAGCAGGAGGCCGAACCATGTTTAGTCCTGACTCTGGCATCAGCAGGAGGCCGGTCCATGTTTAGTCCTGACTCTGGCACCAGCAGGAGGCCGGTCCATGTTTAGTCCTGACTCTGGCACCAGCAGGAGGCCGGTTCATGTTTAGTCCTGACTCTGGCACCAGCAGGAGGCCGGTCCATGTTTAGTCCTGACTCTGGCACCAGCAGGAGGCCGGTCCATGTTTAGTCCTGACTTTGGCACCAGCAGGAGGCCGGTCCATGTTTAGTCCTGACTCTGGCACCAGCAGGAGGCCGGTCCATGTTTAGTCCTGACTCTGGGCACCAGCAGGAGGCCGGCCCATGTTTAGTCCTGACTCTGGCACCAGCAGGAGGCCGGTCCATGTTTAGTCCTGACTCTGGCACCAGCAGGAGGCCGGTTCATGTTTAGTCCTGACTCTGGCACCAGCAGGAGGCCGGCCATGTTTAGTCCTGACTCTGGGCACCAGCAGGAGGCCGGTCCATGTTTAGTCCTGACTCTGGCACCAGCAGGAGGCCGAACCATGTTTAGTCCTGACTCTGGCATCAGCAGGAGGCCGGTCCATGTTTAGTCCTGACTCTGGCACCAGCAGGAGGCCGGTCCATGTTTAGTCCTGACTCTGGCACCAGCAGGAGGCCGGTTCATGTTTAGTCCTGACTCTGGCACCAGCAGGAGGCCGGTCCATGTTTAGTCCTGACTCTGGCACCAGCAGGAGGCCGGTCCATGTTTAGTCCTGACTTTGGCACCAGCAGGAGGCCGGTCCATGTTTAGTCCTGACTCTGGCACCAGCAGGAGGCCGGTCCATGTTTAGTCCTGACTCTGGGCACCAGCAGGAGGCCGGCCCATGTTTAGTCCTGACTCTGGCACCAGCAGGAGGCCGGTCCATGTTTAGTCCTGACTCTGGCACCAGCAGGAGGCCGGTTCATGTTTAGTCCTGACTCTGGCACCAGCAGGAGGCCGGCCATGTTTAGTCCTGACTCTGGGCACCAGCAGGAGGCCGGTCCATGTTTAGTCCTGACTCTGGCACCAGCAGGAGGCCGCCCATGTTTAGTCCTGACTCTGGGCACCAGCAGGAGGCCGGTCCATGTTTAGTCCTGACTCTGGCACCAGCAGGAGGCCGGTCCATGTTTAGTCCTGACTCTGGCACCAGCAGGAGGCCGGTCCATGTTTAGTCCTGACTCTGGCACCAGCAGGAGGCCGGTCCATGTTTAGTCCTGACTCTGGCACCAGCAGGAGGCCGGCCATGTTTAGTCCTGACTCTGGGCACAAGCAGGAGGCCGGTCCATGTTTAGTCCTGACTCTGGCACCAGCAGGAGGCCGGCCATGTTTAGTCCTGACTCTGGCACCAGCAGGAGGCCGGCCCATGTTTAGTCCTGACTCTGGCACCAGCAGGAGGCCGGGCCATGTTTAGTCCTGACTCTGGCACCAGCAGGAGGCCGGTTCATGTTTAGTCCTGACTCTGGCACCAGCAGGAGGCCGGCCATGTTTAGTCTTGACTCTGGGCACCAGCAGGAGGCCGGTCCATGTTTAGTCCTGACTCTGGCACCAGCAGGAGGCCGCCCATGTTTAGTCCTGACTCTGGGCACCAGCAGGAGGCCGGTCCATGTTTAGTCCTGACTCTGGCACCAGCAGGAGGCCGGTCCATGTTTAGTCCTGACTCTGGCACCAGCAGGAGGCCGGCCATGTTTAGTCCTGACCCTGGGCACCAGCAGGAGGCCGGTCCATGTTTAGTCCTGACTCTGGCACCAGCAGGAGGCCGGTCCATGTTTAGTCCTGACTCTGGCACCAGCAGGAGGCCGGCCATGTTTAGTCCTGACTCTGGGCACCAGCAGGAGGCCGGTCCATGTTTAGTCCTGACTCTGGCACCAGCAGGAGGCCGGTTCATGTTTAGTCGTGACTCTGGCACCAGCAGGAGGCCGGTCCATGTTTAGTCCTGACTCTGGCACCAGCAGGAGGCCGGTCCATGTTTAGTCCTGACTCTGGCACCAGCAGGAGGCCGGTGCATGTTTAGTCCTTACTCTGGCACCAGCAGGAGGCCGGCCATGTTTAGTCCTGACTCTGGCACCAGCAGGAGGCCGGTCCATGTTTAGTCCTGACTCTGGCACCAGCAGGAGGCCGGCCATGTTTAGTCCTGACTCTGGCACCAGCAGGAGGCCGGTTCATGTTTAGTCCTGACTCTGGCACCAGCAGGAGGCCGGCCATGTTTAGTCCTGACTCTGGGCACCAGCAGGAGGCCGGTCCATGTTTAGTCCTGACTCTGGCACCAGCAGGAGGCCGGCCCATGTTTAGTCCTGACTATGGCACCAGCAGGAGGCCGGTTCATGTTTAGTCGTGACTCTGGCACCAGCAGGAGGCCGGCCATGTTTAGTCCTGACTCTGGGCACCAGCAGGAGGCCGGTCCATGTTTAGTCCTGACTCTGGCACCAGCAGGAGGCCGGTCCATGTTTAGTCCTGACTCTGGCACCAGCAGGAGGCCGGTCCATGTTTAGTCCTGACTCTGGGCACCAGCAGGAGGCCGGTCCATGTTTAGTCCTGACTCTGGCACCAGCAGGAGGCCGGTCCATGTTTAGTCCTGACTCTGGCACCAGCAGGAGGCCGGCCCATGTTTAGTCCTGAATCCAGCACCAGCAGGAGGCCGGTCCATGTTTAGTCCTGACTCTGGCACCAGCAGGAGGCCGGCCCATGTTTAGTCCTGACTCCAGCACCAGCAGGAGGCCGGTCCATGTTTAGTCCTGACTCTGGCACCAGCAGGAGGCCGGTCCATGTTTAGTCCTGACTCTGGCACCAGCAGGAGGCCGGTCCATGTTTAGTCCTGACTCTGGCACCAGCAGGAGGCCGGTCCATGTTTAGTCCTGACTCTGGCACCAGCAGGAGGCCGGTGCATGTTTAGTCCTGACTCTGGCACCAGCAGGAGGCCGGCCATGTTTAGTCCTGACTCTGGCACCAGCAGGAGGCCGGTCCATGTTTAGTCCTGACTCTGGCACCAGCAGGAGGCCGGCCATGTTTAGTCCTGACTCTGGCACCAGCAGGAGGCCGGTTCATGTTTAGTCCTGACTCTGGCACCAGCAGGAGGCCGGCCATGTTTAGTCCTGACTCTGGGCACCAGCAGGAGGCCGGTCCATGTTTAGTCCTGACTCTGGCACCAGCAGGAGGCCGGCCCATGTTTAGTCCTGACTATGGCACCAGCAGGAGGCCGGTTCATGTTTAGTCGTGACTCTGGCACCAGCAGGAGGCCGGCCATGTTTAGTCCTGACTCTGGGCACCAGCAGGAGGCCGGTCCATGTTTAGTCCTGACTCTGGCACCAGCAGGAGGCCGGTCCATGTTTAGTCCTGACTCTGGCACCAGCAGGAGGCCGGTCCATGTTTAGTCCTGACTCTGGGCACCAGCAGGAGGCCGGTCCATGTTTAGTCCTGACTCTGGCACCAGCAGGAGGCCGGTCCATGTTTAGTCCTGACTCTGGCACCAGCAGGAGGCCGGCCCATGTTTAGTCCTGACTCCAGCACCAGCAGGAGGCCGGTCCATGTTTAGTCCTGACTCTGGCACCAGCAGGAGGCCGGCCCATGTTTAGTCCTGACTCCAGCACCAGCAGGAGGCCGGTCCATGTTTAGTCCTGACTCTGGCACCAGCAGGAGGCCGGTCCATGTTTAGTCCTGACTCTGGCACCAGCAGGAGGCCGGCAATGTTTAGTCCTGACTCTGGGCACCAGCAGGAGGCCATTCCATGTTTAGTCCTGACTATGGCACCAGCAGGAGGCCGGTCCATGTTTAGTCCTGACTATGGCACCAGCAGGAGGCCGGTCCATGTTTAGTCCTTACTCTGGCACCAGCAGGAGGCCGGTGCATGTTTAGTCCTGA